>NC_142404.1:300000-577500 GCF_059441095.1 Idiotropiscis lumnitzeri
TCTGTCTGAGGTGGGATTCGAACCCCTGCGTCCTGGGGAGACTGCGTCCTGAACGCAACGCCTTAGACCGCTCTGCCATCCTGGCAACTGGTAATGCTCTCTTGACTGTGTTTGCTTTATTATTGCTTGGTACTTTCAATGGGCACTGTCTGAGGCGGGATTCGAACTCACGCCTCCTGGGGAGACTGCGACCTGAACGCAACGCCTTAGACCGCTCTGCCATCCTGGCAGCTGGTAATGCTCTCTTTCCTGTGTTTGCTTTGTTATTGCTTGGTACTTTCAATGGGCTCTGTCTGAGGTGGGATTCGAACCCACGCCTCCTGGGGAGACTGCGACCTGAACGCAACGCCTTAGACCGCTCTGCCATCCTGGCAACTGGTAATGCTCTCATCACTGTGTTTGCTTTGTTATTGCTTGGTACTTTCAATGGGCTCTGTCTGAGGTGGGATTCGAACCCACGCCTCCTGGGGAGACTGCGACCTGAACGCAACGCCTTAGACCGCTCTGCCATCCTGGCAACTGGTAATGCTCTCTTGACTGTGTTTGCTTTGTTATTGCTTGGTACTTTCAATGGGCTCTGTCTGAGGTGGGATTCGAACCCACGCCTCCTGGGGAGACTGCGACCTGAACGCAACGCCTTAGACCGCTCTGCCATCCTGGCAACTGGTAATTCTCTCTTGACTGTGTTTGCTTTATTATTGCTTGGTACTTTCAATGGGCACTGTCTGAGGCGGGATTCGAACTCACGCCTCCTGGGGAGACTGCGACCTGAACGCAACGCCTTAGACCGCTCTGCCATCCTGGCAGCTGGTACCTCTCTCTTGACTGTGTTTGCTTTGTTCTTGCTTGGTACTTTCAATGGGCTCTGTCTGAGGCGGGATTCGAACCCACGCCTCCTGGGGTTACTGCGACCTGAACGCAACGCCTTAGACAACTCTGCCATCCTGGCAACTGGTACCTCTCTCTTGACTGTGTTTGCTTTGTTCTTGCTTGGTACTTTCAATGGGCTCTGTCTGAGGCGGGATTCGAACCCACGCCTCCTGGGGAGACTGCGACCTGAACGCAACGCCTTAGACCACTCTGCCATCCTGGCATCTGGTAATGCTCTCTTGAATGTGTTTGCTTTGTTCTTGCTTGGTACTTTCAATGGGCACTGTCTGAGGCGGGATTCGAACCCCTGTGTCCTGGGGAGACTGCGTCCTGAACGCAACGCCTTAGACCGCTCTGCCATCCTGGCAACTGGTAATGCTCTCTTGACTGTGTTTGCTTTATTATTGCTTGGTACTTTCAATGGGCACTGTCTGAGGCGGGATTCGAACTCACGCCTCCTGGGGAGACTGCGACCTGAACGCAACGCCTTAGACCGCTCTGCCATCCTGGCAGCTGGTAATGCTCTCTTTCCTGTGTTTGCTTTGTTATTGCTTGGTACTTTCAATGGGCTCTGTCTGAGGTGGGATTCGAACCCACGCCTCCTGGGGAGACTGCGACCTGAACGCAACGCCTTAGACCGCTCTGCCATCCTGGCAACTGGTAATGCTCTCATCACTGTGTTTGTTTTGTTATTGCTTGGTACTTTCAATGGGCTCTGTCTGAGGTGGGATTCGAACCCACGCCTCCTGGGGAGACTGCGACCTGAACGCAACGCCTTAGACCGCTCTGCCATCCTGGCAACTGGTAATGCTCTCTTGACTTTGTTTGCTTTGTTTTTGCTTGGTACTTTCAATGGGCTCTGTCTGAGGTGGGATTCGAACCCATGCCTCCTGGGGAGACTGCGACCTGAACGCAACGCCTTAGACCGCTCTGCCATCCTGGCAACTGGTAATGCTCTCTTGACTGTGTTTGCTTTGTTATTGCTTGGTACTTTCAATGGGCTCTGTCTGAGGTGGGATTCGAACCCACGCCTCCTGGGGTTACTGCGACCTGAACGCAACGCCTTAGACTGCTCTGCCATCCTGGCATCTGGTAATTCTCTCTTGACTGTGTTTGCTTTGTTATTGCTTGGTACTTTCAATGGGCTCTGTCTGAGGTGGGATTCGAACCCACGCCTCCTGGGGTGACTGCGACCTGAACGCAACGCCTTAGACCGCTCTGCCATCCTGGCAACTGGTAATGCTCTCTTGACTGTGTTTGCTTTATTATTGCTTGGTACTTTCAATGGGCACTGTCTGAAGTGGGATTCGAACCCACGCCTCCTGGGGAGACTGCGACCTGAACGCAACGCCTTAGACTGCTCTGCCATCCTGGCATCTGGTAATGCTCTCTTGAATGTGTTTGCTTTATTATTGCTTGGTACTTTAAATGGGCACTGTCTGAGGTGGGATTCAACCCACGCCTCCTGGGGAGACTGCGACCTGAACGCAACGCCTTAGACCGCTCTGCCATTCTGGCACCTCGTAATGCTCATATGACTGTGTTTGCTTTGTTCTTGCTTGGTACTTTCAATGGGCTCTGTCTGAGGTGGGATTCGAACCCCTGCGTCCTGGGGAGACTGCGACCTGAACGCAACGCCTTAGACCGCTCTGCCATCCTGGCATCTGGTAATGCTCTCTTGAATGTGTTTGCTTTGTTCTTGCTTGGTACTTTCAATGGGCTCTGTCTGAGGCGGGATTCGAACCCACGCCTCCTGGGGAGACTGCGACCTGAACGCAACGCCTTAGACCACTCTGCCATCCTGGCATCTGGTAATGCTCTCTTGAATGTGTTTGCTTTGTTCTTGCTTGGTACTTTCAATGGGCACTGTCTGAGGCGGGATTCGAACCCCTGTGTCCTGGGGAGACTGCGTCCTGAACGCAACGCCTTAGACCGCTCTGCCATCCTGGCATCTGGTAATGCTCTCTTGAATGTGTTTGCTTTGTTCTTGCTTGGTACTTTCAATGGGCACTGTCTGAGGTGGGATTCGAACCCACGCCTCCTGGGGAGACTGCGACCTGAACGCAACGCCTTAGACCGCTCTGCCATCCTGGCAGCTGGTAATGCTCTCTTTACTGTGTTTGCTTTGTTATTGCTTGGTACTTTCAATGGGCTCTGTCTGAGGTGGGATTCGAACCCACGCCTCCTGGGGAGACTGCGACCTGAACGCTACGCCTTAGACCGCTCTGCCATCCTGGCATCTGGTAATGCTCTCTTGAATGTGTTTGCTTTGTTCTTGCTTGGTACTTTCAATGGGCACTGTCTGAGGTGGGATTCGAACCCACGCCTCCTGGGGAGACTGCGACCTGAACGCAACGCCTTAGACTGCTCTGCCATCCTGGCATCTGGTAATGCTCTCTTGAATGTGTTTGCTTTGTTCTTGCTTGGTACTTTCAATGGGCACTGTCTGAGGTGGGATTCAACCCACGCCTCCTGGGGAGACTGTGACCTGAACGCAATGCCTTAGACCGCTCTGCCATCCTGGCAACTGGTAATTCTCTCTTGACTGTGTTTGCTTTGTTATTGCTTGGTACTTTCAATGGGCTCTGTCTGAGGTGGGATTCGAACCCACGCCTCCTGGGGAGACTGCGACCTGAACGCAACGCCTTAGACCGCTCTGCCATCCTGGCAACTGGTAATGCTCTCTTGACTTTGTTTGCTTTGTTATTGCTTGGTACTTTCAATGGGCTCTGTCTGAGGTGGGATTCGAACCCACGCCTCCTGGGGAGACTGCGACCTGAACGCAACGCCTGAGACCGCTCTGCCATCCTGGCAACTGGTAATGCTCTCTTGACTGTGTTTGCTTTGTTATTGCTTGGTACTTTCAATGGGCTCTGTCTGAGGTGGGATTCGAACCCACGCCTCCTGGGGAGACTGCAACCTGAACGCAACGCCTTAGACCGCTCTGCCATCCTGGCAACTGGTAATTCTCTCTTGACTGTGTTGGCTTTTTTCTTGCTTGGTACTATCAATGGGCTCTGTCTGAGTTGGGATTCGAACCCACGCCTCCTGGGGTTACTGCGACCTGAACGCAACGCCTTAGACAACTCTGCCATCCTGGCAACTGGTACCTCTCTCTTGACTGTGTTTGCTTTGTTCTTGCTTAGTACTTTCAATGGGCTCTGTCTGAGGCGGGATTCGAACCTACGCCTCCTGGGGAGTCTGCGACCTGAACGCAACGCCTTAGACCACTCTGCCATCCTGGCATCTGGTAATGCTCTCTTGAATGTTTTTGCTTTGTTCTTGCATGGTACTTTCAATGGGCACTGTCTGAGGCGGGATTCGAACCCACGTCTCCTGGGGAGACTGCGACCTGAACGCAACGCCTTAGACCACTCTGCCATCCTGGCATCTGGTAATGCTCTCTTGAATGTGTTTGCTTTGTTCTTGCTTGGTACTTTCAATGGGCATTGTCTGAGGTGGGATTCGAACCCACGCCTCCTGGGGAGACTGCGACCTGAACGCAACGCCTTAGACTGCTCTGCCATCCTGGCATCTGGTAATGCTCTCTTGAATGTGTTTGCTTTGTTCTTGCTTGGTACTTTCAATGGGCACTGTCTGAGGTGGGATTCAACCCACGCCTCCTGGGGAGACTGCGACCTGAACGCTACGCCTTAGACCGCTCTGCCATCCTGGCACCTGGTAATGCTCTCATCACTGTGTTTGCTTTGTTCTTGCTTGGTACTTTCAATGGGCTCTGTCTGAGGTGGGATTCGAACCCACGCCTCCTGGGGAGACTGCGACCTGAAAGCAACGCCTTAGACCGCTCTGCCATCCTGGCATCTGGTAATGCTCTCTTGAATGTGTTTGCTTTGTTCTTGCTTGGTACTTTCAATGGGCACTGTCTGAGGTGGGATTCGAACCCACGCCTCCTGGGGAGACTGCGACCTGAACGCAACGCCTTAGACCGCTCTGCCATCCTGGCATCTGGTAATGCTCTCTTGAATGTGTTTGCTTTGTTCTTGCTTGGTACTTTCAATGGGCACTGTCTGAGGTGGGATTCAACCCACGCCTCCTGGGGAGACTGCGACCTGAACGCAATGCCTTAGACCGCTCTGCCATCCTGGCACCTCGTAATGCTCTTATGACTGTGTTTGCTTTGTTCTTGCTTGGTACTTTCAATGGGCTCTGTCTGAGGTGGGATTCGAACCCCTGCGTCCTGGGGAGACTGCGACCTGAACGCAACGCCTTAGACTGCTCTGCCATCCTGGCACCTGGTAATGCTCTCATCACTGTGTTTGCTTTGTTCTTGCTTGGTACTTTCAATGGGCTCTGTCTGAGGTGGGATTCGAACCCACGCCTCCTGGGGAGACTGCGACCTGAACGCAACGCCTTAGACCGCTCTGCCATCCTGGCAACTGGTAATGCTCTCTTGACTTTATTTGCTTTGTTATTGCTTGGTACTTTCAATGGGCTCTGTCTGAGGTGGGATTCGAACCCACGCCTCCTGGGGAGACTGCGACCTGAACGCAACGCGTTAGACCGCTCTGCCATCCTGGCAACTGGTAATGCTCTCTTGACTGTGTTTGCTTTGTTATTGCTTGGTACTTTCAATGGGCTCTGTCTGAGGTGGGATTCGAACCCACGCCTCCTGGGGAGACTGCGACCTGAACGCAACGCCTTAGACCGCTCTGCCATCCTGGCAACTGGTAATTCTCTCTTGACTGTGTTTGCTTTTTTCTTGCTTGGTACTATCAATGGGCTCTGTCTGAGTTGGGATTCGAACCCACGCCTCCTGGGGTTACTGCGACCTGAACGCAACGCCTTAGACAACTCTGCCATCCTGGCAACTGGTACCTCTCTCTTGACTGTGTTTGCTTTGTTCTTGCTTGGTACTTTCAATGGGCTCTGTCTGAGGCGGGATTCGAACCCACGCCTCCTGGGGAGACTGCGACCTGAACGCAACGCCTTAGACCACTCTGCCATCCTGGCATCTGGTAATGCTCTCTTGAATGTGTTTGCTTTGTTCTTGCTTGGTACTTTCAATGGGCACTGTCTGAGGCGGGATTCGAAGCCACGTCTCCTGGGGAGACTGCGACCTGAACGCAACGCCTTAGACCACTCTGCCATCCTGGCATCTGGTAATGCTCTCTTGAATGTGTTTGCTTTGTTCTTGCTTGGTACTTTCAATGGGCATTGTCTGAGGTGGGATTCGAACCCACGCCTCCTGGGGAGACTGCGACCTGAACGCAACGCCTTAGACTGCTCTGCCATCCTGGCATCTGGTAATGCTCTCTTGAATGTGTTTGCTTTGTTCTTGCTTGGTACTTTCAATGGGCACTGTCTGAGGTGGGATTCAACCCACGCCTCCTGGGGAGACTGCGACCTGAACGCTACGCCTTAGACCGCTCTGCCATCCTGGCACCTCGTAATGCTCATATGACTGTGTTTGCTTTGTTCTTGCTTGGTACTTTCAATGGGCTCTGTCTGAGGTGGGATTCGAACCCCTGCGTCCTGGGGAGACTGCGACCTGAACGCAACGCCTTAGACCGCTCTGCCATCCTGGCAACTGGGAATGCTCTCTTGACTGTGTTTGCTTTTTTATTGCTTGGTACTTACAATGGGCACTGTCTGAGGCGGGATTCGAACTCACGCCTCCTGGGGAGACTGCGACCTGAACGCAACGCCTTAGACCGCTCTGCCATCCTGGCAGCTGGTAATGCTCTCTTTACTGTGTTTGCTTTGTTATTGCTTGGTACTTTCAATGGGCTCTGTCTGAGGTGGGATTCGAACCCACGCCTCCTGGGGAGACTGCGACCTGAACGCAACGCCTTAGACCGCTCTGCCATCCTGGCATCTGGTAATGCTCTCTTGAATGTGTTTGCTTTGTTCTTGCTTGGTACTTTCAATGGGCACTGTCTGAGGTGGGATTCGAACCCACGCCTCCTGGGGAGACTGCGACCTGAACGCAACGCCTTAGACTGCTCTGCCATCCTGGCATCTGGTAATGCTCTCTTGAATGTGTTTGCTTTGTTCTTGCTTGGTACTTTCAATGGGCACTGTCTGAGGTGGGATTCAACCCACGCCTCCTGGGGAGACTGTGACCTGAACGCAATGCCTTAGACCGCTCTGCCATCCTGGCACCTCGTAATGCTCTTATGACTGTGTTTGCTTTGTTCTTGCTTGGTACTTTCAATGGGCTCTGTCTGAGGTGGGATTCGAAACCCTGCGTCCTGGGGAGACTGCGACCTGAACGCAACGCCTTAGACCGCTCTGCCATCCTGGCACCTGGTAATGCTCTCATCACTGTGTTTGCTTTGTTCTTGCTTGGTACTTTCAATGGGCTCTGTCTGAGGTGGGATTCGAACCCACGCCTCCTGGGGAGACTGCGACCTGAACGCAACGCCTTAGACCGCTCTGCCATCCTGGCAACTGGTAATGCTCTCTTGACTGTGTTTGCTTTTTTCTTGCTTGGTACTTTCAATGGGCTCTGTCTGAGGCGGGATTCGAACCCACGCCTCCTGGGGAGACTGCGACCTGAACGCAACGCCTTAGACCACTCTGCCATCCTGACAACTGGTAATGCTCTCTTGACTGTGTTTGCTTTTTTCTTGCTTGGTACTTTCAATGGGCTCTGTCTGAGGCGGGATTCGAACCCACGCCTCCTGGGGAGACTGCGACCTGAACGCAACGCTTTAGACCGCTCTGCCATCCTGGCATCTGTTAATGCTCTCTTGAATGTGTTTGCTTTGTTCTTGCTTGGTACTTTCAATGGGCTCTGTCTGAGGTGGGATTCGAACCCCTGCGTCCTGGGGAGACTGCGTCCTGAACGCAACGCCTTAGACCGCTCTGCCATCCTGGCAACTGGTAATGCTCTCTTGACTGTGTTTGCTTTATTATTGCTTGGTACTTTCAATGGGCACTGTCTGAGGCGGGATTCGAACTCACGCCTCCTGGGGAGACTGCGACCTGAACGCAACGCCTTAGACCGCTCTGCCATCCTGGCAGCTGGTAATGCTCTCTTTCCTGTGTTTGCTTTGTTATTGCTTGGTACTTTCAATGGGCTCTGTCTGAGGTGGGATTCGAACCCACGCCTCCTGGGGAGACTGCGACCTGAACGCAACGCCTTAGACCGCTCTGCCATCCTGGCAACTGGTAATGCTCTCTTGACTTTGTTTGCTTTGTTATTGCTTGGTACTTTCAATGGGCTCTGTCTGAGGTGGGATTCGAACCCACGCCTCCTGGGGAGACTGCGACCTGAACGCAACGCCTGAGACCGCTCTGCCATCCTGGCAACTGGTAATGCTCTCTTGACTGTGTTTGCTTTGTTATTGCTTGGTACTTTCAATGGGCTCTGTCTGAGGTGGGATTCGAACCCACGCCTCCTGGGGAGACTGCAACCTGAACGCAACGCCTTAGACCGCTCTGCCATCCTGGCAACTGGTAATGCTCTCTTGACTGTGTTTGCTTTGTTATTGCTTGGTACTTTCAATGGGCTCTGTCTGAGGTGGGATTCGAACCCACGCCTCCTGGGGAGACTGCGACCTGAACGCAACGCCTTAGACCGCTCTGCCATCCTGGCAACTGGTAATTCTCTCTTGACTGTGTTTGCTTTTTTCTTGCTTGGTACTATCAATGGGCTCTGTCTGAGTTGGGATTCGAACCCACGCCTCCTGGGGTTACTGCGACCTGAACGCAACGCCTTAGACAACTCTGCCATCCTGGCAACTGGTACCTCTCTCTTGACTGTGTTTGCTTTGTTCTTGCTTGGTACTTTCAATGGGCTCTGTCTGAGGCGGGATTCGAACCCACGCCTCCTGGGGAGACTGCGACCTGAACGCAACGCCTTAGACCACTCTGCCATCCTGGCATCTGGTAATGCTCTCTTGAATGTGTTTGCTTTGTTCTTGCTTGGTACTTTCAATGGGCACTGTCTGAGGCGGGATTCGAACCCACGTCTCCTGGGGAGACTGCGACCTGAACGCAACGCCTTAGACCACTCTGCCATCCTGGCATCTGGTAATGCTCTCTTGAATGTGTTTGCTTTGTTCTTGCTTGGTACTTTCAATGGGCATTGTCTGAGGTGGGATTCGAACCCACGCCTCCTGGGGAGACTGCGACCTGAACGCAACGCCTTAGACTGCTCTGCCATCCTGGCATCTGGTAATGCTCTCTTGAATGTGTTTGCTTTGTTCTTGCTTGGTACTTTCAATGGGCACTGTCTGAGGTGGGATTCAACCCACGCCTCCTGGGGAGACTGCGACCTGAACGCTACGCCTTAGACCGCTCTGCCATCCTGGCACCTCGTAATGCTCATATGACTGTGTGTGCTTTGTTCTTGCTTGGTACTTTCAATGGGCTCTGTCTGAGGTGGGATTCGAACCCCTGCGTCCTGGGGAGACTGCGACCTGAACGCAACGCCTTAGACCGCTCTGCCATCCTGGCAACTGGGAATGCTCTCTTGACTGTGTTTGCTTTTTTATTGCTTGGTACTTACAATGGGCACTGTCTGAGGCGGGATTCGAACTCACGCCTCCTGGGGAGACTGCGACCTGAACGCAACGCCTTAGACCGCTCTGCCATCCTGGCAGCTGGTAATGCTCTCTTTACTGTGTTTGCTTTGTTATTGCTTGGTACTTTCAATGGGCTCTGTCTGAGGTGGGATTCGAACCCACGCCTCCTGGGGAGACTGCGACCTGAACGCAACGCCTTAGACCGCTCTGCCATCCTGGCATCTGGTAATGCTCTCTTGAATGTGTTTGCTTTGTTCTTGCTTGGTACTTTCAATGGGCACTGTCTGAGGTGGGATTCGAACCCACGCCTCCTGGGGAGACTGCGACCTGAACGCAACGCCTTAGACTGCTCTGCCATCCTGGCATCTGGTAATGCTCTCTTGAATGTGTTTGCTTTGTTCTTGCTTGGTACTTTCAATGGGCACTGTCTGAGGTGGGATTCAACCCACGCCTCCTGGGGAGACTGTGACCTGAACGCAATGCCTTAGACCGCTCTGCCATCCTGGCACCTCGTAATGCTCTTATGACTGTGTTTGCTTTGTTCTTGCTTGGTACTTTCAATGGGCTCTGTCTGAGGTGGGATTCGAAACCCTGCGTCCTGGGGAGACTGCGACCTGAACGCAACGCCTTAGACCGCTCTGCCATCCTGGCACCTGGTAATGCTCTCATCACTGTGTTTGCTTTGTTCTTGCTTGGTACTTTCAATGGGCTCTGTCTGAGGTGGGATTCGAACCCACGCCTCCTGGGGAGACTGCGACCTGAACGCAACGCCTTAGACCGCTCTGCCATCCTGGCAACTGGTAATGCTCTCTTGACTGTGTTTGCTTTTTTCTTGCTTGGTACTTTCAATGGGCTCTGTCTGAGGCGGGATTCGAACCCACGCCTCCTGGGGAGACTGCGACCTGAACGCAACGCCTTAGACCACTCTGCCATCCTGGCAACTGGTAATGCTCTCTTGACTGTGTTTGCTTTTTTCTTGCTTGGTACTTTCAATGGGCTCTGTCTGAGGCGGGATTCGAACCCACGCCTCCTGGGGAGACTGCGACCTGAACGCAACGCTTTAGACCACTCTGCCATCCTGGCATCTGTTAATGCTCTCTTGAATGTGTTTGCTTTGTTCTTGCTTGGTACTTTCAATGGGCTCTGTCTGAGGTGGGATTCGAACCCCTGCGTCCTGGGGAGACTGCGTCCTGAACGCAACGCCTTAGACCGCTCTGCCATCCTGGCAACTGGTAATGCTCTCTTGACTGTGTTTGCTTTATTATTGCTTGGTACTTTCAATGGGCACTGTCTGAGGCGGGATTCGAACTCACGCCTCCTGGGGAGACTGCGACCTGAACGCAACGCCTTAGACCGCTCTGCCATCCTGGCAGCTGGTAATGCTCTCTTTCCTGTGTTTGCTTTGTTATTGCTTGGTACTTTCAATGGGCTCTGTCTGAGGTGGGATTCGAACCCACGCCTCCTGGGGAGACTGCGACCTGAACGCAACGCCTTAGACCGCTCTGCCATCCTGGCAACTGGTAATGCTCTCATCACTGTGTTTGCTTTGTTATTGCTTGGTACTTTCAATGGGCTCTGTCTGAGGTGGGATTCGAACCCACGCCTCCTGGGGAGACTGCGACCTGAACGCAACGCCTTAGACCGCTCTGCCATCCTGGCAACTGGTAATGCTCTCTTGACTGTGTTTGCTTTGTTATTGCTTGGTACTTTCAATGGGCTCTGTCTGAGGTGGGATTCGAACCCACGCCTCCTGGGGAGACTGCGACCTGAACGCAACGCCTTAGACCGCTCTGCCATCCTGGCAACTGGTAATTCTCTCTTGACTGTGTTTGCTTTTTTCTTGCTTGGTACTATCAATGGGCTCTGTCTGAGTTGGGATTCGAACCCACGCCTCCTGGGGTTACTGCGACCTGAACGCAACGCCTTAGACAACTCTGCCATCCTGGCAACTGGTACCTCTCTCTTGACTGTGTTTGCTTTGTTCTTGCTTGGTACTTTCAATGGGCTCTGTCTGAGGCGGGATTCGAACCCACGCCTCCTGGGGAGACTGCGACCTGAACGCAACGCCTTAGACCACTCTGCCATCCTGGCATCTGGTAATGCTCTCTTGACTGTGTTTGCTTTATTATTGCTTGGTACTTTCAATGGGCTCTGTCTGAGGTGGGATTCGAACCCACGCCTCCTGGGGAGACTGCGACCTGAACGCAACGCCTTAGACCGCTCTGCCATCCTGGCAACTGGTAATGCTCTCATCACTGTGTTTGCTTTGTTATTGCTTGGTACTTTCAATGGGCTCTGTCTGAGGTGGGATTCGAACCCACGCCTCCTGGGGAGACTGCGACCTGAACGCAACGCCTTAGACTGCTCTGCCATCCTGGCAACTGGTAATGCTCTCTTGACTTTGTTTGCTTTGTTTTTGCTTGGTACTTTCAATGGGCTCTGTCTGAGGTGGGATTCGAACCCACGCCTCCTGGGGAGACTGCGACCTGAACGCAACGCCTTAGACCGCTCTGCCATCCTGGCAACTGGTAATGCTCTCTTGACTGTGTTTGCTTTGTTATTGCTTGGTACTTTCAATGGGCTCTGTCTGAGGTGGGATTCGAACCCACGCCTCCTGGGGTTACTGCGACCTGAACGCAACGCCTTAGACTGCTCTGCCATCCTGGCATCTGGTAATTCTCTCTTGACTGTGTTTGCTTTGTTATTGCTTGGTACTTTCAATGGGCTCTGTCTGAGGTGGGATTCGAACCCACGCCTCCTGGGGTGACTGCGACCTGAACGCAACGCCTTAGACCGCTCTGCCATCCTGGCAACTGGTAATGCTCTCTTGACTGTGTTTGCTTTATTATTGCTTGGTACTTTCAATGGGCACTGTCTGAAGTGGGATTCGAACCCACGCCTCCTGGGGAGACTGCGACCTGAACGCAACGCCTTAGACTGCTCTGCCATCCTGGCATCTGGTAATGCTCTCTTGAATGTGTTTGCTTTATTATTGCTTGGTACTTTAAATGGGCACTGTCTGAGGTGGGATTCAACCCACGCCTCCTGGGGAGACTGCGACCTGAACGCAACGCCTTTAGACCGCTCTGCCATTCTGGCACCTCGTAATGCTCATATGACTGTGTTTGCTTTGTTCTTGCTTGGTACTTTCAATGGGCTCTGTCTGAGGTGGGATTCGAACCCCTGCGTCCTGGGGAGACTGCGACCTGAACGCAACGCCTTAGACCGCTCTGCCATCCTGGCAACTGGTAATGCTCTCTTGACTGTGTTTGCTTTATTATTGCTTGGTACTTTCAATGGGCACTGTCTGAGGCGGGATTTGAACTCACGCCTCCTGGGGAGACTGCGACCTGAACGCAACGCCTTAGACCGCTCTGCCATCCTGGCAGCTGGTAATGCTCTCTTGACTGTGTTTGCTTTGTTATTGCTTGGTACTTTCAATGGGCTCAGTCTGAGGCGGGATTCGCACCCACGCCTCCTGGGGTTACTGCGACCTGAACGCAACGCCTTAGACCGCTCTGCCATCCTGGCAGCTGGTAATGCTCTCTTTCCTGTGTTTGCTTTGTTATTGCTTGGTACTTTCAATGGGCTCTGTCTGAGGTGGGATTCGAACCCACGCCTCCTGGGGAGACTGCGACCTGAACGCAACGCCTTAGACCGCTCTGCCATCCTGGCAACTGGTAATGCTCTCATCACTGTGTTTGCTTTGTTATTGCTTGGTACTTTCAATGGGCTCTGTCTGAGGTGGGATTCGAACCCACGCCTCCTGGGGAGACTGCGACCTGAACGCAACGCCTTAGACCGCTCTGCCATCCTGGCAACTGGTAATGCTCTCTTGACTGTGTTTGCTTTTTTCTTGCTTGGTACTTTCAATGGGCTCTGTCTGAGGCGGGATTCGAACCCACGCCTCCTGGGGAGACTGCGACCTGAACGCAACGCTTTAGACCACTCTGCCATCCTGGCATCTGTTAATGCTCTCTTGAATGTGTTTGCTTTGTTCTTGCTTGGTACTTTCAATGGGCTCTGTCTGAGGTGGGATTCGAACCCCTGCGTCCTGGGGAGACTGCGTCCTGAACGCAACGCCTTAGACCGCTCTGCCATCCTGGCAACTGGTAATGCTCTCTTGACTGTGTTTGCTTTATTATTGCTTGGTACTTTCAATGGGCACTGTCTGAGGCGGGATTCGAACTCACGCCTCCTGGGGAGACTGCGACCTGAACGCAACGCCTTAGACCGCTCTGCCATCCTGGCAGCTGGTAATGCTCTCTTTCCTGTGTTTGCTTTGTTATTGCTTGGTACTTTCAATGGGCTCTGTCTGAGGTGGGATTCGAACCCACGCCTCCTGGGGAGACTGCGACCTGAACGCAACGCCTTAGACCGCTCTGCCATCCTGGCAACTGGTAATGCTCTCTTGACTTTGTTTGCTTTGTTATTGCTTGGTACTTTCAATGGGCTCTGTCTGAGGTGGGATTCGAACCCACGCCTCCTGGGGAGACTGCGACCTGAACGCAACGCCTGAGACCGCTCTGCCATCCTGGCAACTGGTAATGCTCTCTTGACTGTGTTTGCTTTGTTATTGCTTGGTACTTTCAATGGGCTCTGTCTGAGGTGGGATTCGAACCCACGCCTCCTGGGGAGACTGCAACCTGAACGCAACGCCTTAGACCGCTCTGCCATCCTGGCAACTGGTAATGCTCTCTTGACTGTGTTTGCTTTGTTATTGCTTGGTACTTTCAATGGGCTCTGTCTGAGGTGGGATTCGAACCCACGCCTCCTGGGGAGACTGCGACCTGAACGCAACGCCTTAGACCGCTCTGCCATCCTGGCAACTGGTAATTCTCTCTTGACTGTGTTTGCTTTTTTCTTGCTTGGTACTATCAATGGGCTCTGTCTGAGTTGGGATTCGAACCCACGCCTCCTGGGGTTACTGCGACCTGAACGCAACGCCTTAGACAACTCTGCCATCCTGGCAACTGGTACCTCTCTCTTGACTGTGTTTGCTTTGTTCTTGCTTGGTACTTTCAATGGGCTCTGTCTGAGGCGGGATTCGAACCCACGCCTCCTGGGGAGACTGCGACCTGAACGCAACGCCTTAGACCACTCTGCCATCCTGGCATCTGGTAATGCTCTCTTGAATGTGTTTGCTTTGTTCTTGCTTGGTACTTTCAATGGGCACTGTCTGAGGCGGGATTCGAACCCACGTCTCCTGGGGAGACTGCGACCTGAACGCAACGCCTTAGACCACTCTGCCATCCTGGCATCTGGTAATGCTCTCTTGAATGTGTTTGCTTTGTTCTTGCTTGGTACTTTCAATGGGCATTGTCTGAGGTGGGATTCGAACCCACGCCTCCTGGGGAGACTGCGACCTGAACGCAACGCCTTAGACTGCTCTGCCATCCTGGCATCTGGTAATGCTCTCTTGAATGTGTTTGCTTTGTTCTTGCTTGGTACTTTCAATGGGCACTGTCTGAGGTGGGATTCAACCCACGCCTCCTGGGGAGACTGCGACCTGAACGCTACGCCTTAGACCGCTCTGCCATCCTGGCACCTCGTAATGCTCATATGACTGTGTTTGCTTTGTTCTTGCTTGGTACTTTCAATGGGCTCTGTCTGAGGTGGGATTCGAACCCCTGCGTCCTGGGGAGACTGCGACCTGAACGCAACGCCTTAGACCGCTCTGCCATCCTGGCAACTGGGAATGCTCTCTTGACTGTGTTTGCTTTTTTATTGCTTGGTACTTACAATGGGCACTGTCTGAGGCGGGATTCGAACTCACGCCTCCTGGGGAGACTGCGACCTGAACGCAACGCCTTAGACCGCTCTGCCATCCTGGCAGCTGGTAATGCTCTCTTTACTGTGTTTGCTTTGTTATTGCTTGGTACTTTCAATGGGCTCTGTCTGAGGTGGGATTCGAACCCACGCCTCCTGGGGAGACTGCGACCTGAACGCAACGCCTTAGACCGCTCTGCCATCCTGGCATCTGGTAATGCTCTCTTGAATGTGTTTGCTTTGTTCTTGCTTGGTACTTTCAATGGGCACTGTCTGAGGTGGGATTCAACCCACGCCTCCTGGGGAGACTGCGACCTGAACGCAACGCCTTAGACCGCTCTGCCATCCTGGCAACTGGTAATGCTCTCTTTACTGTGTTTGCTTTGTTCTTGCTTGGTACTTTCAATGGGCTCTGTCTGAGGTGGGATTCGAAACCCTGCGTCCTGGGGAGACTGCGACCTGAACGCAACGCCTTAGACCGCTCTGCCATCCTGGCACCTGGTAATGCTCTCATCACTGTGTTTGCTTTGTTCTTGCTTGGTACTTTCAATGGGCTCTGTCTGAGGTGGGATTCGAACCCACGCCTCCTGGGGAGACTGCGACCTGAACGCAACGCCTTAGACCGCTCTGCCATCCTGGCAACTGGTAATGCTCTCTTGACTGTGTTTGCTTTTTTCTTGCTTGGTACTTTCAATGGGCTCTGTCTGAGGCGGGATTCGAACCCACGCCTCCTGGGGAGACTGCGACCTGAACGCAACGCCTTAGACCACTCTGCCATCCTGGCAACTGGTAATGCTCTCTTGACTGTGTTTGCTTTTTTCTTGCTTGGTACTTTCAATGGGCTCTGTCTGAGGCGGGATTCGAACCCACGCCTCCTGGGGAGACTGCGACCTGAACGCAACGCTTTAGACCACTCTGCCATCCTGGCATCTGTTAATGCTCTCTTGAATGTGTTTGCTTTGTTCTTGCTTGGTACTTTCAATGGGCTCTGTCTGAGGTGGGATTCGAACCCCTGCGTCCTGGGGAGACTGCGTCCTGAACGCAACGCCTTAGACCGCTCTGCCATACTGGCAACTGGTAATGCTCTCTTGACTGTGTTTGCTTTATTATTGCTTGGTACTTTCAATGGGCACTGTCTGAGGCGGGATTCGAACTCACGCCTCCTGGGGAGACTGCGACCTGAACGCAACGCCTTAGACCGCTCTGCCATCCTGGCAGCTGGTAATGCTCTCTTTCCTGTGTTTGCTTTGTTATTGCTTGGTACTTTCAATGGGCTCTGTCTGAGGTGGGATTCGAACCCACGCCTCCTGGGGAGACTGCGACCTGAACGCAACGCCTTAGACCGCTCTGCCATCCTGGCAACTGGTAATGCTCTCATCACTGTGTTTGCTTTGTTATTGCTTGGTACTTTCAATGGGCTCTGTCTGAGGTGGGATTCGAACCCACGCCTCCTGGGGAGACTGCGACCTGAACGCAACGCCTTAGACCGCTCTGCCATCCTGGCAACTGGTAATGCTCTCTTGACTGTGTTTGCTTTGTTATTGCTTGGTACTTTCAATGGGCTCTGTCTGAGGTGGGATTCGAACCCACGCCTCCTGGGGAGACTGCGACCTGAACGCAACGCCTTAGACCGCTCTGCCATCCTGGCAACTGGTAATTCTCTCTTGACTGTGTTTGCTTTTTTCTTGCTTGGTACTATCAATGGGCTCTGTCTGAGTTGGGATTCGAACCCACGCCTCCTGGGGTTACTGCGACCTGAACGCAACGCCTTAGACAACTCTGCCATCCTGGCAACTGGTACCTCTCTCTTGACTGTGTTTGCTTTGTTCTTGCTTGGTACTTTCAATGGGCTCTGTCTGAGGCGGGATTCGAACCCACGCCTCCTGGGGAGACTGCGACCTGAACGCAACGCCTTAGACCACTCTGCCATCCTGGCATCTGGTAATGCTCTCTTGAATGTGTTTGCTTTGTTCTTGCTTGGTACTTTCAATGGGCACTGTCTGAGGCGGGATTCGAACCCCTGTGTCCTGGGGAGACTGCGTCCTGAACGCAACGCCTTAGACCGCTCTGCCATCCTGGCAACTGGTAATGCTCTCTTGACTGTGTTTGCTTTATTATTGCTTGGTACTTTCAATGGGCACTGTCTGAGGCGGGATTCGAACTCACGCCTCCTGGGGAGACTGCGACCTGAACGCAACGCCTTAGACCGCTCTGCCATCCTGGCAGCTGGTAATGCTCTCTTTCCTGTGTTTGCTTTGTTATTGCTTGGTACTTTCAATGGGCACTGTCTGAGGCGGGATTCGAACTCACGCCTCCTGGGGAGACTGCGACCTGAACGCAACGCCTTAGACCGCTCTGCCATCCTGGCAACTGGTAATGCTCTCATCACTGTGTTTGCTTTGTTATTGCTTGGTACTTTCAATGGGCTCTGTCTGAGGTGGGATTCGAACCCACGCCTCCTGGGGAGACTGCGACCTGAACGCAACGCCTTAGACCGCTCTGCCATCCTGGCAACTGGTAATGCTCTCTTGACTTTGTTTGCTTTGTTTTTGCTTGGTACTTTCAATGGGCTCTGTCTGAGGTGGGATTCGAACCCACGCCTCCTGGGGAGACTGCGACCTGAACGCAACGCCTTAGACCGCTCTGCCATCCTGGCAACTGGTAATGCTCTCTTGACTGTGTTTGCTTTGTTATTGCTTGGTACTTTCAATGGGCTCTGTCTGAGGTGGGATTCGAACCCACGCCTCCTGGGGTTACTGCGACCTGAACGCAACGCCTTAGACTGCTCTGCCATCCTGGCATCTGGTAATTCTCTCTTGACTGTGTTTGCTTTGTTATTGCTTGGTACTTTCAATGGGCTCTGTCTGAGGTGGGATTCGAACCCACGCCTCCTGGGGTGACTGCGACCTGAACGCAACGCCTTAGACCGCTCTGCCATCCTGGCAACTGGTAATGCTCTCTTGACTGTGTTTGCTTTATTATTGCTTGGTACTTTCAATGGGCACTGTCTGAAGTGGGATTCGAACCCACGCCTCCTGGGGAGACTGCGACCTGAACGCAACGCCTTAGACCACTCTGCCATCCTGGCATCTGGTAATGCTCTCTTGAATGTGTTTGCTTTGTTCTTGCTTGGTACTTTCAATGGGCACTGTCTGAGGCGGGATTCGAACCCCTGTGTCCTGGGGAGACTGCGTCCTGAACGCAACGCCTTAGACCGCTCTGCCATCCTGGCAACTGGTAATGCTCTCTTGACTGTGTTTGCTTTATTATTGCTTGGTACTTTCAATGGGCACTGTCTGAGGCGGGATTCGAACTCACGCCTCCTGGGGAGACTGCGACCTGAACGCAACGCCTTAGACCGCTCTGCCATCCTGGCAGCTGGTAATGCTCTCTTTCCTGTGTTTGCTTTGTTATTGCTTGGTACTTTCAATGGGCACTGTCTGAGGCGGGATTCGAACTCACGCCTCCTGGGGAGACTGCGACCTGAACGCAACGCCTTAGACCGCTCTGCCATCCTGGCAACTGGTAATGCTCTCATCACTGTGTTTGCTTTGTTATTGCTTGGTACTTTCAATGGGCTCTGTCTGAGGTGGGATTCGAACCCACGCCTCCTGGGGAGACTGCGACCTGAACGCAACGCCTTAGACCGCTCTGCCATCCTGGCAACTGGTAATGCTCTCTTGACTTTGTTTGCTTTGTTTTTGCTTGGTACTTTCAATGGGCTCTGTCTGAGGTGGGATTCGAACCCACGCCTCCTGGGGAGACTGCGACCTGAACGCAACGCCTTAGACCGCTCTGCCATCCTGGCAACTGGTAATGCTCTCTTGACTGTGTTTGCTTTGTTATTGCTTGGTACTTTCAATGGGCTCTGTCTGAGGTGGGATTCGAACCCACGCCTCCTGGGGTTACTGCGACCTGAACGCAACGCCTTAGACTGCTCTGCCATCCTGGCATCTGGTAATTCTCTCTTGACTGTGTTTGCTTTGTTATTGCTTGGTACTTTCAATGGGCTCTGTCTGAGGTGGGATTCGAACCCACGCCTCCTGGGGTGACTGCGACCTGAACGCAACGCCTTAGACCGCTCTGCCATCCTGGCAACTGGTAATGCTCTCTTGACTGTGTTTGCTTTATTATTGCTTGGTACTTTCAATGGGCACTGTCTGAAGTGGGATTCGAACCCACGCCTCCTGGGGAGACTGCGACCTGAACGCAACGCCTTAGACTGCTCTGCCATCCTGGCATCTGGTAATGCTCTCTTGAATGTGTTTGCTTTATTATTGCTTGGTACTTTAAATGGGCACTGTCTGAGGTGGGATTCAACCCACGCCTCCTGGGGAGACTGCGACCTGAACGCAACGCCTTAGACCGCTCTGCCATTCTGGCACCTCGTAATGCTCATATGACTGTGTTTGCTTTGTTCTTGCTTGGTACTTTCAATGGGCACTGTCTGAGGCGGGATTTGAACTCACGCCTCCTGGGGAGACTGCGACCTGAACGCAACGCCTTAGACCGCTCTGCCATCCTGGCAGCTGGTAATGCTCTCTTGACTGTGTTTGCTTTGTTATTGCTTGGTACTTTCAATGGGCTCAGTCTGAGGCGGGATTCGCACCCACGCCTCCTGGGGTTACTGCGACCTGAACGCAACGCCTTAGACCGCTCTGCCATCCTGGCAACTGGGAATGCTCTCTTGACTGTGTTTGCTTTATTATTGCTTGGTACTTTCAATGGGCACTGTCTGAGGCGGGATTCGAACTCACGCCTCCTGGGGAGACTGCGACCTGAACGCAACGCCTTAGACCGCTCTGCCATCCTGGCAGCTGGTAATGCTCTCTTTACTGTGTTTGCTTTGTTATTGCTTGGTACTTTCAATGGGCTCTGTCTGAGGTGGGATTCGAACCCACGCCTCCTGGGGAGACTGCGACCTGAACGCAACGCCTTAGACCGCTCTGCCATCCTGGCATCTGGTAATGCTCTCTTGAATGTGTTTGCTTTGTTCTTGCTTGGTACTTTCAATGGGCACTGTCTGAGGTGGGATTCGAACCCACGCCTCCTGGGGAGACTGCGACCTGAACGCAACGCCTTAGACTGCTCTGCCATCCTGGCATCTGGTAATGCTCTCTTGAATGTGTTTGCTTTGTTCTTGCTTGGTACTTTCAATGGGCACTGTCTGAGGTGGGATTCAACCCACGCCTCCTGGGGAGACTGTGACCTGAACGCAATGCCTTAGACCGCTCTGCCATCCTGGCACCTCGTAATGCTCTTATGACTGTGTTTGCTTTGTTCTTGCTTGGTACTTTCAATGGGCTCTGTCTGAGGTGGGATTCGAAACCCTGCGTCCTGGGGAGACTGCGACCTGAACGCAACGCCTTAGACCGCTCTGCCATCCTGGCACCTGGTAATGCTCGCATCACTGTGTTTGCTTTGTTCTTGCTTGGTACTTTCAATGGGCTCTGTCTGAGGTGGGATTCGAACCCTCGCCTCCTGGGGAGACTGCGACCTGAACGCAACGCCTTAGACCGCTCTGCCATCCTGGCAACTGGTAATGCTCTCTTGACTGTGTTTGCTTTTTTCTTGCTTGGTACTTTCAATGGGCTCTGTCTGAGGCGGGATTCGAACCCACGCCTCCTGGGGAGACTGCGACCTGAACGCAACGCCTTAGACCACTCTGCCATCCTGGCAACTGGTAATGCTCTCTTGACTGTGTTTGCTTTTTTCTTGCTTGGTACTTTCAATGGGCTCTGTCTGAGGCGGGATTCGAACCCACGCCTCCTGGGGAGACTGCGACCTGAACGCAACGCTTTAGACCACTCTGCCATCCTGGCATCTGTTAATGCTCTCTTGAATGTGTTTGCTTTGTTCTTGCTTGGTACTTTCAATGGGCTCTGTCTGAGGTGGGATTCGAACCCCTGCGTCCTGGGGAGACTGCGTCCTGAACGCAACGCCTTAGACCGCTCTGCCATCCTGGCAACTGGTAATGCTCTCTTTACTGTGTTTGCTTTATTATTGCTTGGTACTTTCAATGGGCACTGTCTGAGGCGGGATTCGAACTCACGCCTCCTGGGGAGACTGCGACCTGAACGCAACGCCTTAGACCGCTCTGCCATCCTGGCAGCTGGTAATGCTCTCTTTCCTGTGTTTGCTTTGTTATTGCTTGGTACTTTCAATGGGCTCTGTCTGAGGTGGGATTCGAACCCACGCCTCCTGGGGAGACTGCGACCTGAACGCAACGCCTTAGACCGCTCTGCCATCCTGGCAACTGGTAATGCTCTCATCACTGTGTTTGCTTTGTTATTGCTTGGTACTTTCAATGGGCTCTGTCTGAGGTGGGATTCGAACCCACGCCTCCTGGGGAGACTGCGACCTGAACGCAACGCCTTAGACCGCTCTGCCATCCTGGCAACTGGTAATTCTCTCTTGACTGTGTTTGCTTTTTTCTTGCTTGGTTCTATCAATGGGCTCTGTCTGAGTTGGGATTCGAACCCACGCCTCCTGGGGTTACTGCGACCTGAACGCAACGCCTTAGACAACTCTGCCATCCTGGCAACTGGTACCTCTCTCTTGACTGTGTTTGCTTTGTTCTTGCTTGGTACTTTCAATGGGCTCTGTCTGAGGCGGGATTCGAACCCACGCCTCCTGGGGAGACTGCGACCTGAACGCAACGCCTTAGACCACTCTGCCATCCTGGCATCTGGTAATGCTCTCTTGAATGTGTTTGCTTTGTTCTTGCTTGGTACTTTCAATGGGCACTGTCTGAGGCGGGATTCGAACCCCTGTGTCCTGGGGAGACTGCGTCCTGAACGCAACGCCTTAGACCGCTCTGCCATCCTGGCAACTGGTAATGCTCTCTTGACTGTGTTTGCTTTATTATTGCTTGGTACTTTCAATGGGCACTGTCTGAGGCGGGATTCGAACTCACGCCTCCTGGGGAGACTGCGACCTGAACGCAACGCCTTAGACCGCTCTGCCATCCTGGCAGCTGGTAATGCTCTCTTTCCTGTGTTTGCTTTGTTATTGCTTGGTACTTTCAATGGGCTCTGTCTGAGGTGGGATTCGAACCCACGCCTCCTGGGGAGACTGCGACCTGAACGCAACGCCTTAGACCGCTCTGCCATCCTGGCAACTGGTAATGCTCTCATCACTGTGTTTGCTTTGTTATTGCTTGGTACTTTCAATGGGCTCTGTCTGAGGTGGGATTCGAACCCACGCCTCCTGGGGAGACTGCGACCTGAACGCAACGCCTTAGACCGCTCTGCCATCCTGGCAACTGGTAATGCTCTCTTGACTTTGTTTGCTTTGTTTTTGCTTGGTACTTTCAATGGGCTCTGTCTGAGGTGGGATTCGAACCCACGCCTCCTGGGGAGACTGCGACCCGAACGCAACGCCTTAGACCGCTCTGCCATCCTGGCAACTGGTAATGCTCTCTTGACTGTGTTTGCTTTGTTATTGCTTGGTACTTTCAATGGGCTCTGTCTGAGGTGGGATTCGAACCCACGCCTCCTGGGGTTACTGCGACCTGATCGCAACGCCTTAGACTGCTCTGCCATCCTGGCATCTGGTAATTCTCTCTTGACTGTGTTTGCTTTGTTATTGCTTGGTACTTTCAATGGGCTCTGTCTGAGGTGGGATTCGAACCCACGCCTCCTGGGGTGACTGCGACCTGAACGCAACGCCTTAGACCGCTCTGCCATCCTGGCAACTGGTAATGCTCTCTTGACTGTGTTTGCTTTATTATTGCTTGGTACTTTCAATGGGCACTGTCTGAAGTGGGATTCGAACCCACGCCTCCTGGGGAGACTGCGACCTGAACGCAACGCCTTAGACTGCTCTGCCATCCTGGCATCTGGTAATGCTCTCTTGAATGTGTTTGCTTTATTATTGCTTGGTACTTTAAATGGGCACTGTCTGAGGTGGGATTCAACCCACGCCTCCTGGGGAGACTGCGACCTGAACGCAACGCCTTAGACCGCTCTGCCATTCTGGCACCTCGTAATGCTCATATGACTGTGTTTGCTTTGTTCTTGCTTGGTACTTTCAATGGGCTCTGTCTGAGGTGGGATTCGAACCCCTGCGTCCTGGGGAGACTGCGACCTGAACGCAACGCCTTAGACCGCTCTGCCATCCTGGCAACTGGTAATGCTCTCTTGACTGTGTTTGCTTTATTATTGCTTGGTACTTTCAATGGGCACTGTCTGAGGCGGGATTTGAACTCACGCCTCCTGGGGAGACTGCGACCTGAACGCAACGCCTTAGACCGCTCTGCCATCCTGGCAGCTGGTAATGCTCTCTTGACTGTGTTTGCTTTGTTATTGCTTGGTACTTTCAATGGGCTCAGTCTGAGGCGGGATTCGCACCCACGCCTCCTGGGGTTACTGCGACCTGAACGCAACGCCTTAGACCGCTCTGCCATCCTGGCAACTGGGAATGCTCTCTTGACTGTGTTTGCTTTATTATTGCTTGGTACTTTCAATGGGCACTGTCTGAGGCGGGATTCGAACTCACGCCTCCTGGGGAGACTGCGACCTGAACGCAACGCCTTAGACCGCTCTGCCATCCTGGCAGCTGGTAATGCTCTCTTTACTGTGTTTGCTTTGTTATTGCTTGGTACTTTCAATGGGCTCTGTCTGAGGTGGGATTCGAACCCACGCCTCCTGGGGAGACTGCGACCTGAACGCAACGCCTTAGACCGCTCTGCCATCCTGGCATCTGGTAATGCTCTCTTGAATGTGTTTGCTTTGTTCTTGCTTGGTACTTTCAATGGGCACTGTCTGAGGTGGGATTCGAACCCACGCCTCCTGGGGAGACTGCGACCTGAACGCAACGCCTTAGACTGCTCTGCCATCCTGGCATCTGGTAATGCTCTCTTGAATGTGTTTGCTTTGTTCTTGCTTGGTACTTTCAATGGGCACTGTCTGAGGTGGGATTCAACCCACGCCTCCTGGGGAGACTGTGACCTGAACGCAATGCCTTAGACCGCTCTGCCATCCTGGCACCTCGTAATGCTCTTATGACTGTGTTTGCTTTGTTCTTGCTTGGTACTTTCAATGGGCTCTGTCTGAGGTGGGATTCGAAACCCTGCGTCCTGGGGAGACTGCGACCTGAACGCAACGCCTTAGACCGCTCTGCCATCCTGGCACCTGGTAATGCTCGCATCACTGTGTTTGCTTTGTTCTTGCTTGGTACTTTCAATGGGCTCTGTCTGAGGTGGGATTCGAACCCTCGCCTCCTGGGGAGACTGCGACCTGAACGCAACGCCTTAGACCGCTCTGCCATCCTGGCAACTGGTAATGCTCTCTTGACTGTGTTTGCTTTTTTCTTGCTTGGTACTTTCAATGGGCTCTGTCTGAGGCGGGATTCGAACCCACGCCTCCTGGGGAGACTGCGACCTGAACGCAACGCCTTAGACCACTCTGCCATCCTGGCAACTGGTAATGCTCTCTTGACTGTGTTTGCTTTTTTCTTGCTTGGTAATTTCAATGGGCTCTGTCTGAGGCGGGATTCGAACCCACGCCTCCTGGGGAGACTGCGACCTGAACGCAACGCTTTAGACCACTCTGCCATCCTGGCATCTGTTAATGCTCTCTTGAATGTGTTTGCTTTGTTCTTGCTTGGTACTTTCAATGGGCTCTGTCTGAGGTGGGATTCGAACCCCTGCGTCCTGGGGAGACTGCGTCCTGAACGCAACGCCTTAGACCGCTCTGCCATCCTGGCAACTGGTAATGCTCTCTTTACTGTGTTTGCTTTATTATTGCTTGGTACTTTCAATGGGCACTGTCTGAGGCGGGATTCGAACTCACGCCTCCTGGGGAGACTGCGACCTGAACGCAACGCCTTAGACCGCTCTGCCATCCTGGCAGCTGGTAATGCTCTCTTTCCTGTGTTTGCTTTGTTATTGCTTGGTACTTTCAATGGGCTCTGTCTGAGGTGGGATTCGAACCCACGCCTCCTGGGGAGACTGCGACCTGAACGCAACGCCTTAGACCGCTCTGCCATCCTGGCAACTGGTAATGCTCTCATCACTGTGTTTGCTTTGTTATTGCTTGGTACTTTCAATGGGCTCTGTCTGAGGTGGGATTCGAACCCACGCCTCCTGGGGAGACTGCGACCTGAACGCAACGCCTTAGACCGCTCTGCCATCCTGGCAACTGGTAATTCTCTCTTGACTGTGTTTGCTTTTTTCTTGCTTGGTTCTATCAATGGGCTCTGTCTGAGTTGGGATTCGAACCCACGCCTCCTGGGGTTACTGCGACCTGAACGCAACGCCTTAGACAACTCTGCCATCCTGGCAACTGGTACCTCTCTCTTGACTGTGTTTGCTTTGTTCTTGCTTGGTACTTTCAATGGGCTCTGTCTGAGGCGGGATTCGAACCCACGCCTCCTGGGGAGACTGCGACCTGAACGCAACGCCTTAGACCACTCTGCCATCCTGGCATCTGGTAATGCTCTCTTGAATGTGTTTGCTTTGTTCTTGCTTGGTACTTTCAATGGGCACTGTCTGAGGCGGGATTCGAACCCCTGTGTCCTGGGGAGACTGCGTCCTGAACGCAACGCCTTAGACCGCTCTGCCATCCTGGCAACTGGTAATGCTCTCTTGACTGTGTTTGCTTTATTATTGCTTGGTACTTTCAATGGGCACTGTCTGAGGCGGGATTCGAACTCACGCCTCCTGGGGAGACTGCGACCTGAACGCAACGCCTTAGACCGCTCTGCCATCCTGGCAGCTGGTAATGCTCTCTTTCCTGTGTTTGCTTTGTTATTGCTTGGTACTTTCAATGGGCTCTGTCTGAGGTGGGATTCGAACCCACGCCTCCTGGGGAGACTGCGACCTGAACGCAACGCCTTAGACCGCTCTGCCATCCTGGCAACTGGTAATGCTCTCATCACTGTGTTTGCTTTGTTATTGCTTGGTACTTTCAATGGGCTCTGTCTGAGGTGGGATTCGAACCCACGCCTCCTGGGGAGACTGCGACCTGAACGCAACGCCTTAGACCGCTCTGCCATCCTGGCAACTGGTAATGCTCTCTTGACTTTGTTTGCTTTGTTTTTGCTTGGTACTTTCAATGGGCTCTGTCTGAGGTGGGATTCGAACCCACGCCTCCTGGGGAGACTGCGACCCGAACGCAACGCCTTAGACCGCTCTGCCATCCTGGCAACTGGTAATGCTCTCTTGACTGTGTTTGCTTTGTTATTGCTTGGTACTTTCAATGGGCTCTGTCTGAGGTGGGATTCGAACCCACGCCTCCTGGGGTTACTGCGACCTGAACGCAACGCCTTAGACTGCTCTGCCATCCTGGCATCTGGTAATTCTCTCTTGACTGTGTTTGCTTTGTTATTGCTTGGTACTTTCAATGGGCTCTGTCTGAGGTGGGATTCGAACCCACGCCTCCTGGGGTGACTGCGACCTGAACGCAACGCCTTAGACCGCTCTGCCATCCTGGCAACTGGTAATGCTCTCTTGACTGTGTTTGCTTTATTATTGCTTGGTACTTTCAATGGGCACTGTCTGAAGTGGGATTCGAACCCACGCCTCCTGGGGAGACTGCGACCTGAACGCAACGCCTTAGACTGCTCTGCCATCCTGGCATCTGGTAATGCTCTCTTGAATGTGTTTGCTTTATTATTGCTTGGTACTTTAAATGGGCACTGTCTGAGGTGGGATTCAACCCACGCCTCCTGGGGAGACTGCGACCTGAACGCAACGCCTTAGACCGCTCTGCCATTCTGGCACCTCGTAATGCTCATATGACTGTGTTTGCTTTGTTCTTGCTTGGTACTTTCAATGGGCTCTGTCTGAGGTGGGATTCGAACCCCTGCGTCCTGGGGAGACTGCGACCTGAACGCAACGCCTTAGACCGCTCTGCCATCCTGGCAACTGGTAATGCTCTCTTGACTGTGTTTGCTTTATTATTGCTTGGTACTTTCAATGGGCACTGTCTGAGGCGGGATTTGAACTCACGCCTCCTGGGGAGACTGCGACCTGAACGCAACGCCTTAGACCGCTCTGCCATCCTGGCAGCTGGTAATGCTCTCTTGACTGTGTTTGCTTTGTTATTGCTTGGTACTTTCAATGGGCTCAGTCTGAGGCGGGATTCGCACCCACGCCTCCTGGGGTTACTGCGACCTGAACGCAACGCCTTAGACCGCTCTGCCATCCTGGCAGCTGGTAATGCTCTCTTTACTGTGATTGCTTTGTTATTGCTTGGTACTTTCAATGGGCTCTGTCTGAGGTGGGATTCGAACCCACGCCTCCTGGGGAGACTGCGACCTGAACGCAACGCCTTAGACCACTCTGCCATCCTGGCATCTGGTAATGCTCTCTTGAATGTGTTTGCTTTGTTCTTGCTTGGTACTTTCAATGGACATTGTCTGAGGTGGGATTCGAACCCACGCCTCCTGGGGAGACTGCGACCTGAACGCAACGCCTTAGACCGCTCTGCCATCCTGGCACCTGGTAATGCTCTCATCACTGTGTTTGCTTTGTTCTTGCTTGGTACTTTCAATGGGCTCTGTCTGAGGTGGGATTCGAACCCACGCCTCCTGGGGAGACTGCGACCTGAACGCAACGCCTTAGACCGCTCTGCCATCCTGGCAACTTGTAATGCTCTCTTGACTGTGTTTGCTTTGTTATTGCTTGGTACTTTCAATGGGCTCTGTCTGAGGTGGGATTCGAACCCACGCCTCCTGGGGAGACTGCGACCTGAACGCAACGCCTTAGACCGCTCTGCCATCCTGGCAACTGGTAATTCTCTCTTGACTGTGTTTGCTTTTTTCTTGCTTGGTACTATCAATGGGCTCTGTCTGAGTTGGGATTCGAACCCACGCCTCCTGGGGTTACTGCAACCTGAACGCAACGCCTTAGACAACTCTGTCATCCTGGCAACTGGTACCTCTCTCTTGACTGTGTTTGCTTTGTTCTTGCTTGGTACTTTCAATGGGCTCTGTCTGAGGCGGGATTCGAACCCACGCCTCCTGGGGAGACTGCGACCTGAACGCAACGGCTTAGACCACTCTGCCATCCTGGCATCTGGTAATGCTCTCTTGAATGTGTTTGCTTTGTTCTTGCTTGGTACTTTCAATGGGCACTGTCTGAGGCGGGATTCGAACCCACGTCTCCTGGGGAGACTGCGACCTGAACGCAACGCCTTAGACCACTCTGCCATCCTGGCATCTGGTAATGCTCTCTTGAATGTGTTTGCTTTGTTCTTGCTTGGTTCTTTCAATAGGCACTGTCTGAGGTGGGATTCAACCCACGCCAACCTGGGGAGACTGCGACCTGAACGCAATGCCTTAGAGCGCTCTGCCATCCTGGCACCTGATAATGCTCTCATCACTGTGTTTGCTTTGTTCTTGCTTGGTACTTTCAATGGGCTCTGTCTGAGGTGGGATTCGAACCCACGCCTCCTGGGGAGACTGCGACCTGAACGCAACGCCTTAGACCGCTCTGCCATCCTGGCAACTGGTAATGCTCTCTTGACTTTGTTTGCTTTGTTTTTGCTTGGTACTTTCAATGGGCTCTGTCTGAGGTGGGATTCGAACCCACGCCTCCTGGGGTTACTGCGACCTGAACGCAACGCCTTAGACCGCTCTGCCATCCTGGCACCTGGTAATGCTCTCATCACTGTGTTTGCTTTGTTCTTGCTTGGTACTTTCAATGGGCTCTGTCTGAGGTGGGATTCGAACCCACGCCTCCTGGGGAGACTGCGACCTGAACGCAACGCCTTAGACCGCTCTGCCATCCTGGCAACTGGTAATGCTCTCTTGACTGTGTTTGCTTTTTTCTTGCTTGGTACTTTCAATGGGCTCTGTCTGAGGTGGGATTCGAACCCACGCCTCCTGGGGTAACTGCGACCTGAACGCAACGCCTTAGACCGCTCTGCCATCCTGGCAACTGGTAATGCTCTCTTGACTGTGTTTGCTTTGTTATTGCTTGGTACTTTCAATGGGCTCTGTCTGAGGTGGGATTCGAACCCACGCCTCCTGGGGAGACTGCGACCTGAACGCAACGCCTTAGACAACTCTGCCATCCTGGCAACTGGTACCTCTCTCTTGACTGTGTTTGCTTTGTTCTTGCTTGGTACTTTCAATGGGCTCTGTCTGAGGCGGGATTCGAACCCACGCCTCCTGGGGAGACTGCGACCTGAACGCAACGCCTTAGACCGCTCTGCCATCCTGGCAACTGGTAATTCTCTCTTGACTGTGTTTGCTTTTTTCTTGCTTGGTACTATCAATGGGCTCTGTCTGAGTTGGGATTCGAACCCACGCCTCCTGGGGTTACTGCAACCTGAACGCAACGCCTTAGACAACTCTGTCATCCTGGCAACTGGTACCTCTCTCTTGACTGTGTTTGCTTTGTTCTTGCTTGGTACTTTCAATGGGCTCTGTCTGAGGCGGGATTCGAACCCACGCCTCCTGGGGAGACTGCGACCTGAACGCAACGGCTTAGACCACTCTGCCATCCTGGCATCTGGTAATGCTCTCTTGAATGTGTTTGCTTTGTTCTTGCTTGGTACTTTCAATGGGCACTGTCTGAGGCGGGATTCGAACCCACGTCTCCTGGGGAGACTGCGACCTGAACGCAACGCCTTAGACCACTCTGCCATCCTGGCATCTGGTAATGCTCTCTTGAATGTGTTTGCTTTGTTCTTGCTTGGTTCTTTCAATAGGCACTGTCTGAGGTGGGATTCAACCCACGCCAACCTGGGGAGACTGCGACCTGAACGCAATGCCTTAGAGCGCTCTGCCATCCTGGCACCTGATAATGCTCTCATCACTGTGTTTGCTTTGTTCTTGCTTGGTACTTTCAATGGGCTCTGTCTGAGGTGGGATTCGAACCCACGCCTCCTGGGGAGACTGCGACCTGAACGCAACGCCTTAGACCGCTCTGCCATCCTGGCAACTGGTAATGCTCTCTTGACTTTGTTTGCTTTGTTTTTGCTTGGTACTTTCAATGGGCTCTGTCTGAGGTGGGATTCGAACCCACGCCTCCTGGGGTTACTGCGACCTGAACGCAACGCCTTAGACCGCTCTGCCATCCTGGCACCTGGTAATGCTCTCATCACTGTGTTTGCTTTGTTCTTGCTTGGTACTTTCAATGGGCTCTGTCTGAGGTGGGATTCGAACCCACGCCTCCTGGGGAGACTGCGACCTGAACGCAACGCCTTAGACCGCTCTGCCATCCTGGCAACTGGTAATGCTCTCTTGACTGTGTTTGCTTTTTTCTTGCTTGGTACTTTCAATGGGCTCTGTCTGAGGTGGGATTCGAACCCACGCCTCCTGGGGTAACTGCGACCTGAACGCAACGCCTTAGACCGCTCTGCCATCCTGGCAACTGGTAATGCTCTCTTGACTGTGTTTGCTTTGTTATTGCTTGGTACTTTCAATGGGCTCTGTCTGAGGTGGGATTCGAACCCACGCCTCCTGGGGAGACTGCGACCTGAACGCAACGCCTTAGACAACTCTGCCATCCTGGCAACTGGTACCTCTCTCTTGACTGTGTTTGCTTTGTTCTTGCTTGGTACTTTCAATGGGCTCTGTCTGAGGCGGGATTCGAACCCACGCCTCCTGGGGAGACTGCGACCTGAACGCAACGCCTTAGACCACTCTGCCATCCTGGCATCTGTTAATGCTCTCTTGAATGTGTTTGCTTTGTTCTTGCTTGGTACTTTCAATGGGCTCTGTCTGAGGTGGGATTCGAACCCCTGCGTCCTGGGGAGACTGCGACCTGAACGCAACGCCTTAGACCGCTCTGCCATCCTGGCAACTGGTAATGCTCTCTTGACTGTGTTTGCTTTATTATTGCTTGGTACTTTCAATGGGCTCTGTCTGAGGTGGGATTCGAACCCACGCCTCCTGGGGAGACTGCGACCTGAACGCAACGCCTTAGACCACTCTGCCATCCTGGCATCTGGTAATGCTCTCTTGAATGTGTTTGCTTTGTTCTTGCTTGGTACTTTCAATGGGCACTGTCTGAGGTGGGATTCGAACCCACGCCTCCTGGGGAGACTGCGACCTGAACGCAACGCCTTAGACCGCTCTGCCATCCTGGCACCTGGTAATGCTCTCATCACTGTGTTTGCTTTGTTCTTGCTTGGTACTTTCAATGGGCTCTGTCTGAGGTGGGATTCGAACCCACGCCTCCTGGGGAGACTGCGACCTGAACGCAACGCCTTAGACTGCTCTGCCATCCTGGCATCTGGTAATTCTCTCTTGACTGTGTTTGCTTTGTTATTGCTTGGTACTTTCAATGGGCTCTGTCTGAGGTGGGATTCGAACCCACGCCTCCTGGGGTGACTGCGACCTGAACGCAACGCCTTAGACCGCTCTGCCATCCTGGCAACTGGTAATGCTCTCTTGACTGTGTTTGCTTTATTATTGCTTGGTACTTTCAATGGGCACTGTCTGAAGTGGGATTCGAACCCACGCCTCCTGGGGAGACTGCGACCTGAACGCAACGCCTTAGACTGCTCTGCCATCCTGGCAACTGGTAATGCTCTCTTGACTGTGTTTGCTTTGTTATTGCTTGGTACTTTCAATGGGCTCTGTCTGAGGTGGGATTCGCACCCACGCCTCCTGGGGTTACTGCGACCTGAACGCAACGCCTTAGACCGCTCTGCCATCCTGGCAGCTGGTAATGCTCTCTTTACTGTGATTGCTTTGTTATTGCTTGGTACTTTCAATGGGCTCTGTCTGAGGTGGGATTCGAACCCACGCCTCCTGGGGAGACTGCGACCTGAACGCAACGCCTTAGACCACTCTGCCATCCTGGCATCTGGTAATGCTCTCTTGAATGTGTTTGCTTTGTTCTTGCTTGGTACTTTCAATGGGCACTGTCTGAGGTGGGATTCGAACCCACGCCTCCTGGGGAGACTGCGACCTGAACGCAACGCCTTAGACCGCTCTGCCATCCTGGCACCTGGTAATGCTCTCATCACTTTGTTTGCTTTGTTCTTGCTTGGTACTTTCAATGGGCTCTGTCTGAGGTGGGATTCGAACCCACGCCTCCTGGGGAGACTGCGACCTGAACGCAACGCCTTAGACCGCTCTGCCATCCTGGCAACTGGTAATGCTCTCTTGACTTTGTTTGCTTTTTTCTTGCTTGGTACTTTTAATGGGCTCTGTCTGAGGTGGGATTCGAACCCACGCCTCCTGGGGTTACTGCGACCTGAACGCAACGCCTTAGACCGCTCTGCCATCCTGGCAACTGGTAATGCTCTCTTGACTGTGTTTGCTTTGTTATTGCATGGTACTTTCAATGGGCTCTGTCTGAGGTGTGATTCGAACCCACGACTCCTGGGGAGACTGCGACCTGAACGCAACGCCTTAGACCGCTCTGCCATCCTGGCAACTGGTAATTCTCTCTTGACTGTGTTTGCTTTGTTATTGCTTGGTACTTTCAATGGGCTCTGTCTGAGGTGGGATTCGAACCCACGCCTCCTGGGGAGACTGCGACCTGAACGCAACGCCTTAGACCGCTCTGCCATCCTGGCAACTGGTAATGCTCTCTTGACTTTGTTTGCTTTGTTATTGCTTGGTACTTTCAATGGGCTCTGTCTGAGGTGGGATTCGAACCCACGCCTCCTGGGGAGACTGCAACCTGAACGCAACGCCTTAGACCGCTCTGCCATCCTGGCAACTGGTAATTCTCTCTTGACTGTGTTGGCTTTTTTCTTGCTTGGTACTATCAATGGGCTCTGTCTGAGTTGGGATTCGAACCCACGCCTCCTGGGGTTACTGCGACCTGAACGCAACGCCTAAGACAACTCTGCCATCCTGGCAACTGGTACCTCTCTCTCGACTGTGTTTGCTTTGTTCTTGCTTAGTACTTTCAATGGGCTCTGTCTGAGGCGGGATTCGAACCCACGCCTCCTGGGGAGACTGCGACCTCAACGCAACGCCTTAGACCACTCAAGCCATCCTGGCATCTGGTAATGCTCTCTTGAATGTGTTTGCTTTGTTCTTGCTTGGTACTTTCAATGGGCACTGTCTGAGGCGGGATTCGAACCCACGTCTCCTGGGGAGACTGCGACCTGAACGCAACGCCTTAGACCGCTCTGCCATCCTGGCAACTGGTAATGCTCTCTTGACTTTGTTTGCTTTGTTATTGCTTGGTACTTTCAATGGGCTCTGTCTGAGGTGGGATTCGAACCCACGCCTCCTGGGGAGACTGCGACCTGAACGCAACGCCTTAGACCGCTCTGCCATCCTGGCATCTGGTAATGCTCTCTTGAATGTGTTTGCTTTGTTCTTGCTTGGTACTTTCAATGGGCACTGTCTGAGGTGGGATTCGAACCCACGCCTCCTGGGGAGACTGCGACCTGAACGCAACGCCTTAGACTGCTCTGCCATCCTGGCATCTGGTAATGCTCTCTTGAATGTGTTTGCTTTGTTATTGCTTGGTACTTTCAATGGGCACTGTCTGAGGTGGGATTCGAACCCACGCCTCCTGGGGAGACTGCGACCTGAACGCTACGCCTTAGACCGCTCTGCCATCCTTGCACCTGGTAATGCTCTCATCACTGTGTTTGCTTTGTTCTTGCTTGGTACTTTCAATGGGCTCTGTCTGAGGTGGGATTCGAACCCACGCCTCCTGGGGAGACTGCGACCTGAACGCAACGCCTTAGACCGCTCTGCCATCCTGGCATCTGGTAATGCTCTCTTGAATGTGTTTGCTTTGTTCTTGCTTGGTACTTTCAATGGGCACTGTCTGAGGTGGGATTCGAACCCACGCCTCCTGGGGAGACTGCGACCTGAACGCAACGCCTTAGACCGCTCTGCCATCCTGGCAGCTGGTAATGCTCTCTTTACTGTGTTTGCTTTGTTATTGCTTGGTACTTTCAATGGGCTCTGTCTGAGGTGGGATTCGAACCCACGCCTCCTGGGGAGACTGCGACCTGAACGCAACGCCTTAGACCGCTCTGCCATCCTGGCATCTGGTAATGCTCTCTTGAATGTGTTTGCTTTGTTCTTGCTTGGTACTTTCAATGGGCACTGTCTGAGGTGGGATTCGAACCCACGCCTCCTGGGGAGACTGCGACCTGAACGCAACGCCTTAGACTGCTCTGCCATCCTGGCATCTGGTAATGCTCTCTTGAATGTGTTTGCTTTGTTCTTGCTTGGTACTTTCAATGGGCACTGTCTGAGGTGGGATTCAACCCACGCCTCCTGGGGAGACTGTGACCTGAACGCAATGCCTTAGACCGCTCTGCCATCCTGGCAACTGGTAATTCTCTCTTGACTGTGTTTGCTTTGTTATTGCTTGGTACTTTCAATGGGCTCTGTCTGAGGTGGGATTCGAACCCACGCCTCCTGGGGAGACTGCGACCTGAACGCAACGCCTTAGACCGCTCTGCCATCCTGGCAACTGGTAATGCTCTCTTGACTTTGTTTGCTTTGTTATTGCTTGGTACTTTCAATGGGCTCTGTCTGAGGTGGGATTCGAACCCACGCCTCCTGGGGAGACTGCGACCTGAACGCAACGCCTGAGACCGCTCTGCCGTCCTGGCAACTGGTAATGCTCTCTTGACTGTGTTTGCTTTGTTATTGCTTGGTACTTTCAATGGGCTCTGTCTGAGGTGGGATTCGAACCCACGCCTCCTGGGGAGACTGCAACCTGAACGCAACGCCTTAGACCGCTCTGCCATCCTGGCAACTGGTAATTCTCTCTTGACTGTGTTGGCTTTTTTCTTGCTTGGTACTATCAATGGGCTCTGTCTGAGTTGGGATTCGAACCCACGCCTCCTGGGGTTACTGCGACCTGAACGCAACGCCTTAGACAACTCTGCCATCCTGGCAACTGGTACCTCTCTCTTGACTGTGTTTGCTTTGTTCTTGCTTAGTACTTTCAATGGGCTCTGTCTGAGGCGGGATTCGAACCTACGCCTCCTGGGGAGACTGCGACCTGAACGCAACGCCTTAGACCACTCTGCCATCCTGGCATCTGGTAATGCTCTCTTGAATGTGTTTGCTTTGTTCTTGCTTGGTACTTTCAATGGGCACTGTCTGAGGCGGGATTCGAACCCACGTCTCCTGGGGAGACTGCGACCTGAACGCAATGCCTTAGACCACTCTGCCATCCTGGCATCTGGTAATGCTCTCTTGAATGTGTTTGCTTTGTTCTTGCTTGGTACTTTCAATGGGCATTGTCTGAGGTGGGATTCGAACCCACGCCTCCTGGGGAGACTGCGACCTGAACGCAACGCCTTAGACTGCTCTGCCATCCTGGCATCTGGTAATGCTCTCTTGAATGTGTTTGCTTTGTTCTTGCTTGGTACTTTCAATGGGCACTGTCTGAGGTGGGATTCAACCCACGTTTCCTGGGGAGACTGCGACCTGAACGCTACGCCTTAGACCGCTCTGCCATCCTGGCACCTGGTAATGCTCTCATCACTGTGTTTGCTTTGTTCTTGCTTGGTACTTTCAATGGGCTCTGTCTGAGGTGGGATTCGAACCCACGCCTCCTGGGGAGACTGCGACCTGAAAGCAACGCCTTAGACCGCTCTGCCATCCTGGCATCTGGTAATGCTCTCTTGAATGTGTTTGCTTTGTTCTTGCTTGGTACTTTCAATGGGCACTGTCTGAGGTGGGATTCAACCCACGCCTCCTGGGGAGACTGCGACCTGAACGCAATGCCTTAGACCGCTCTGCCATCCTGGCACCTCGTAATGCTCTTATGACTGTGTTTGCTTTGTTCTTGCTTGGTACTTTCAATGGGCTCTGTCTGAGGTGGGATTCGAACCCCTGCGTCCTGGGGAGACTGCGACCTGAACGCAACGCCTTAGACCGCTCTGCCATCCTGGCACCTGGTAATGCTCTCATCACTGTGTTTGCTTTGTTCTTGCTTGGTACTTTCAATGGGCTCTGTCTGAGGTGGGATTCGAACCCACGCCTCCTGGGGAGACTGCGACCTGAACGCAACGCCTTAGACCGCTCTGCCATCCTGGCAACTGGTAATGCTCTCTTGACTTTATTTGCTTTGTTATTGCTTGGTACTTTCAATGGGCTCTGTCTGAGGTGGGATTCGAACCCACGCCTCCTGGGGAGACTGCGACCTGAACGCAACGCCTTAGACCGCTCTGCCATCCTGGCAACTGGTAATGCTCTCTTGACTGTGTTTGCTTTGTTATTGCTTGGTACTTTCAATGGGCTCTGTCTGAGGTGGGATTCGAACCCACGCCTCCTGGGGAGACTGCGACCTGAACGCAACGCCTTAGACCGCTCTGCCATCCTGGCAACTGGTAATTCTCTCTTGACTGTGTTTGCTTTTTTCTTGCTTGGTACTATCAATGGGCTCTGTCTGAGTTGGGATTCGAACCCACGCCTCCTGGGGTTACTGCGACCTGAACGCAACGCCTTAGACAACTCTGCCATCCTGGCAACTGGTACCTCTCTCTTGACTGTGTTTGCTTTGTTCTTGGTTGGTACTTTCAATGGGCTCTGTCTGAGGCGGGATTCGAACCCACGCCTCCTGGGGAGACTGCGACCTGAACGCAACGCCTTAGACCACTCTGCCATCCTGGCATCTGGTAATGCTCTCTTGAATGTGTTTGCTTTGTTCTTGCTTGGTACTTTCAATGGGCACTGTCTGAGGCGGGATTCGAACCCACGCCTCCTGGGGAGACTGCGACCTGAACGCAACGCCTTAGACCGCTCTGCCATCCTGGCATCTGGTAATGCTCTCTTGAATGTGTTTGCTTTGTTCTTGCTTGGTACTTTCAATGGGCACTGTCTGAGGTGGGATTCGAACCCACGCCTCCTGGGGAGACTGCGACCTGAACGCAACGCCTTAGACTGCTCTGCCATCCTGGCATCTGGTAATGCTCTCTTGAATGTGTTTGCTTTGTTATTGCTTGGTACTTTCAATGGGCACTGTCTGAGGTGGGATTCGAACCCACGCCTCCTGGGGAGACTGCGACCTGAACGCTACGCCTTAGACCGCTCTGCCATCCTTGCACCTGGTAATGCTCTCATCACTGTGTTTGCTTTGTTCTTGCTTGGTACTTTCAATGGGCTCTGTCTGAGGTGGGATTCGAACCCACGCCTCCTGGGGAGACTGCGACCTGAACGCAACGCCTTAGACCGCTCTGCCATCCTGGCATCTGGTAATGCTCTCTTGAATGTGTTTGCTTTGTTCTTGCTTGGTACTTTCAATGGGCACTGTCTGAGGTGGGATTCGAACCCACGCCTCCTGGGGAGACTGCGACCTGAACGCAACGCCTTAGACCGCTCTGCCATCCTGGCAGCTGGTAATGCTCTCTTTACTGTGTTTGCTTTGTTATTGCTTGGTACTTTCAATGGGCTCTGTCTGAGGTGGGATTCGAACCCACGCCTCCTGGGGAGACTGCGACCTGAACGCAACGCCTTAGACCGCTCTGCCATCCTGGCATCTGGTAATGCTCTCTTGAATGTGTTTGCTTTGTTCTTGCTTGGTACTTTCAATGGGCACTGTCTGAGGTGGGATTCGAACCCACGCCTCCTGGGGAGACTGCGACCTGAACGCAACGCCTTAGACTGCTCTGCCATCCTGGCATCTGGTAATGCTCTCTTGAATGTGTTTGCTTTGTTCTTGCTTGGTACTTTCAATGGGCACTGTCTGAGGTGGGATTCAACCCACGCCTCCTGGGGAGACTGTGACCTGAACGCAATGCCTTAGACCGCTCTGCCATCCTGGCAACTGGTAATTCTCTCTTGACTGTGTTTGCTTTGTTATTGCTTGGTACTTTCAATGGGCTCTGTCTGAGGTGGGATTCGAACCCACGCCTCCTGGGGAGACTGCGACCTGAACGCAACGCCTTAGACCGCTCTGCCATCCTGGCAACTGGTAATGCTCTCTTGACTTTGTTTGCTTTGTTATTGCTTGGTACTTTCAATGGGCTCTGTCTGAGGTGGGATTCGAACCCACGCCTCCTGGGGAGACTGCGACCTGAACGCAACGCCTGAGACCGCTCTGCCGTCCTGGCAACTGGTAATGCTCTCTTGACTGTGTTTGCTTTGTTATTGCTTGGTACTTTCAATGGGCTCTGTCTGAGGTGGGATTCGAACCCACGCCTCCTGGGGAGACTGCAACCTGAACGCAACGCCTTAGACCGCTCTGCCATCCTGGCAACTGGTAATTCTCTCTTGACTGTGTTGGCTTTTTTCTTGCTTGGTACTATCAATGGGCTCTGTCTGAGTTGGGATTCGAACCCACGCCTCCTGGGGTTACTGCGACCTGAACGCAACGCCTTAGACAACTCTGCCATCCTGGCAACTGGTACCTCTCTCTTGACTGTGTTTGCTTTGTTCTTGCTTAGTACTTTCAATGGGCTCTGTCTGAGGCGGGATTCGAACCTACGCCTCCTGGGGAGACTGCGACCTGAACGCAACGCCTTAGACCACTCTGCCATCCTGGCATCTGGTAATGCTCTCTTGAATGTGTTTGCTTTGTTCTTGCTTGGTACTTTCAATGGGCACTGTCTGAGGCGGGATTCGAACCCACGTCTCCTGGGGAGACTGCGACCTGAACGCAATGCCTTAGACCACTCTGCCATCCTGGCATCTGGTAATGCTCTCTTGAATGTGTTTGCTTTGTTCTTGCTTGGTACTTTCAATGGGCATTGTCTGAGGTGGGATTCGAACCCACGCCTCCTGGGGAGACTGCGACCTGAACGCAACGCCTTAGACTGCTCTGCCATCCTGGCATCTGGTAATGCTCTCTTGAATGTGTTTGCTTTGTTCTTGCTTGGTACTTTCAATGGGCACTGTCTGAGGTGGGATTCAACCCACGTTTCCTGGGGAGACTGCGACCTGAACGCTACGCCTTAGACCGCTCTGCCATCCTGGCACCTGGTAATGCTCTCATCACTGTGTTTGCTTTGTTCTTGCTTGGTACTTTCAATGGGCTCTGTCTGAGGTGGGATTCGAACCCACGCCTCCTGGGGAGACTGCGACCTGAAAGCAACGCCTTAGACCGCTCTGCCATCCTGGCATCTGGTAATGCTCTCTTGAATGTGTTTGCTTTGTTCTTGCTTGGTACTTTCAATGGGCACTGTCTGAGGTGGGATTCAACCCACGCCTCCTGGGGAGACTGCGACCTGAACGCAATGCCTTAGACCGCTCTGCCATCCTGGCACCTCGTAATGCTCTTATGACTGTGTTTGCTTTGTTCTTGCTTGGTACTTTCAATGGGCTCTGTCTGAGGTGGGATTCGAACCCCTGCGTCCTGGGGAGACTGCGACCTGAACGCAACGCCTTAGACCGCTCTGCCATCCTGGCACCTGGTAATGCTCTCATCACTGTGTTTGCTTTGTTCTTGCTTGGTACTTTCAATGGGCTCTGTCTGAGGTGGGATTCGAACCCACGCCTCCTGGGGAGACTGCGACCTGAACGCAACGCCTTAGACCGCTCTGCCATCCTGGCAACTGGTAATGCTCTCTTGACTTTATTTGCTTTGTTATTGCTTGGTACTTTCAATGGGCTCTGTCTGAGGTGGGATTCGAACCCACGCCTCCTGGGGAGACTGCGACCTGAACGCAACGCCTTAGACCGCTCTGCCATCCTGGCAACTGGTAATGCTCTCTTGACTGTGTTTGCTTTGTTATTGCTTGGTACTTTCAATGGGCTCTGTCTGAGGTGGGATTCGAACCCACGCCTCCTGGGGAGACTGCGACCTGAACGCAACGCCTTAGACCGCTCTGCCATCCTGGCAACTGGTAATTCTCTCTTGACTGTGTTTGCTTTTTTCTTGCTTGGTACTATCAATGGGCTCTGTCTGAGTTGGGATTCGAACCCACGCCTCCTGGGGTTACTGCGACCTGAACGCAACGCCTTAGACAACTCTGCCATCCTGGCAACTGGTACCTCTCTCTTGACTGTGTTTGCTTTGTTCTTGGTTGGTACTTTCAATGGGCTCTGTCTGAGGCGGGATTCGAACCCACGCCTCCTGGGGAGACTGCGACCTGAACGCAACGCCTTAGACCACTCTGCCATCCTGGCATCTGGTAATGCTCTCTTGAATGTGTTTGCTTTGTTCTTGCTTGGTACTTTCAATGGGCACTGTCTGAGGCGGGATTCGAACCCACGTCTCCTGGGGAGACTGCGACCTGAACGCAACGCCTTAGACCACTCTGCCATCCTGGCATCTGGTAATGCTCTCTTGAATGTGTTTGCTTTGTTCTTGCTTGGTACTTTCAATGGGCATTGTCTGAGGTGGGATTCGAACCCACGCCTCCTGGGGAGACTGCGACCTGAACGCAACGCCTTAGACTGCTCTGCCATCCTGGCATCTGGTAATGCTCTCTTGAATGTGTTTGCTTTGTTCTTGCTTGGTACTTTCAATGGGCACTGTCTGAGGTGGGATTCAACCCACGCCTCCTGGGGAGACTGCGACCTGAACGCTACGCCTTAGACCGCTCTGCCATCCTGGCACCTCGTAATGCTCATATGACTGTGTTTGCTTTGTTCTTGCTTGGTACTTTCAATGGGCTCTGTCTGAGGTGGGATTCGAACCCCTGCGTCCTGGGGAGACTGCGACCTGAACGCAACGCCTTAGACCGCTCTGCCATCCTGGCAACTGGTAATGCTCTCTTGACTGTGTTTGCTTTATTATTGCTTGGTACTTTCAATGGGCACTGTCTGAGGCGGGATTCGAACTCACGCCTCCTGGGGAGACTGCGACCTGAACGCAACGCCTTAGACCGCTCTGCCATCCTGGCAGCTGGTAATGCTCTCTTTACTGTGTTTGCTTTGTTATTGCTTGGTACTTTCAATGGGCTCTGTCTGAGGTGGGATTCGAACCCACGCCTCCTGGGGAGACTGCGACCTGAACGCAACGCCTTAGACCGCTCTGCCATCCTGGCAACTGGTAATGCTCTCTTGACTGTGTTTGCTTTATTATTGCTTGGTACTTTCAATGGGCACTGTCTGAAGTGGGATTCGAACCCACGCCTCCTGGGGAGACTGCGACCTGAACGCAACGCCTTAGACTGCTCTGCCATCCTGGCAACTGGTAATGCTCTCTTGACTGTGTTTGCTTTGTTATTGCTTGGTACTTTCAATGGGCTCTGTCTGAGGTGGGATTCGCACCCACGCCTCCTGGGGTTACTGCGACCTGAACGCAACGCCTTAGACCGCTCTGCCATCCTGGCAGCTGGTAATGCTCTCTTTACTGTGATTGCTTTGTTATTGCTTGGTACTTTCAATGGGCTCTGTCTGAGGTGGGATTCGAACCCACGCCTCCTGGGGAGACTGCGACCTGAACGCAACGCCTTAGACCACTCTGCCATCCTGGCATCTGGTAATGCTCTCTTGAATGTGTTTGCTTTGTTCTTGCTTGGTACTTTCAATGGGCACTGTCTGAGGTGGGATTCGAACCCACGCCTCCTGGGGAGACTGCGACCTGAACGCAACGCCTTAGACCGCTCTGCCATCCTGGCACCTGGTAATGCTCTCATCACTTTGTTTGCTTTGTTCTTGCTTGGTACTTTCAATGGGCTCTGTCTGAGGTGGGATTCGAACCCACGCCTCCTGGGGAGACTGCGACCTGAACGCAACGCCTTAGACCGCTCTGCCATCCTGGCAACTGGTAATGCTCTCTTGACTTTGTTTGCTTTTTTCTTGCTTGGTACTTTTAATGGGCTCTGTCTGAGGTGGGATTCGAACCCACGCCTCCTGGGGTTACTGCGACCTGAACGCAACGCCTTAGACCGCTCTGCCATCCTGGCAACTGGTAATGCTCTCTTGACTGTGTTTGCTTTGTTATTGCATGGTACTTTCAATGGGCTCTGTCTGAGGTGTGATTCGAACCCACGACTCCTGGGGAGACTGCGACCTGAACGCAACGCCTTAGACCGCTCTGCCATCCTGGCAACTGGTAATTCTCTCTTGACTGTGTTTGCTTTGTTATTGCTTGGTACTTTCAATGGGCTCTGTCTGAGGTGGGATTCGAACCCACGCCTCCTGGGGAGACTGCGACCTGAACGCAACGCCTTAGACCGCTCTGCCATCCTGGCAACTGGTAATGCTCTCTTGACTTTGTTTGCTTTGTTATTGCTTGGTACTTTCAATGGGCTCTGTCTGAGGTGGGATTCGAACCCACGCCTCCTGGGGAGACTGCAACCTGAACGCAACGCCTTAGACCGCTCTGCCATCCTGGCAACTGGTAATTCTCTCTTGACTGTGTTGGCTTTTTTCTTGCTTGGTACTATCAATGGGCTCTGTCTGAGTTGGGATTCGAACCCACGCCTCCTGGGGTTACTGCGACCTGAACGCAACGCCTAAGACAACTCTGCCATCCTGGCAACTGGTACCTCTCTCTTGACTGTGTTTGCTTTGTTCTTGCTTAGTACTTTCAATGGGCTCTGTCTGAGGCGGGATTCGAACCCACGCCTCCTGGGGAGACTGCGACCTCAACGCAACGCCTTAGACCACTCAAGCCATCCTGGCATCTGGTAATGCTCTCTTGAATGTGTTTGCTTTGTTCTTGCTTGGTACTTTCAATGGGCACTGTCTGAGGCGGGATTCGAACCCACGTCTCCTGGGGAGACTGCGACCTGAACGCAACGCCTTAGACCGCTCTGCCATCCTGGCAACTGGTAATGCTCTCTTGACTTTGTTTGCTTTGTTATTGCTTGGTACTTTCAATGGGCTCTGTCTGAGGTGGGATTCGAACCCACGCCTCCTGGGGAGACTGCGACCTGAACGCAACGCCTTAGACCGCTCTGCCATCCTGGCATCTGGTAATGCTCTCTTGAATGTGTTTGCTTTGTTCTTGCTTGGTACTTTCAATGGGCACTGTCTGAGGTGGGATTCGAACCCACGCCTCCTGGGGAGACTGCGACCTGAACGCAACGCCTTAGACTGCTCTGCCATCCTGGCATCTGGTAATGCTCTCTTGAATGTGTTTGCTTTGTTATTGCTTGGTACTTTCAATGGGCACTGTCTGAGGTGGGATTCGAACCCACGCCTCCTGGGGAGACTGCGACCTGAACGCTACGCCTTAGACCGCTCTGCCATCCTTGCACCTGGTAATGCTCTCATCACTGTGTTTGCTTTGTTCTTGCTTGGTACTTTCAATGGGCTCTGTCTGAGGTGGGATTCGAACCCACGCCTCCTGGGGAGACTGCGACCTGAACGCAACGCCTTAGACCGCTCTGCCATCCTGGCATCTGGTAATGCTCTCTTGAATGTGTTTGCTTTGTTCTTGCTTGGTACTTTCAATGGGCACTGTCTGAGGTGGGATTCGAACCCACGCCTCCTGGGGAGACTGCGACCTGAACGCAACGCCTTAGACCGCTCTGCCATCCTGGCAGCTGGTAATGCTCTCTTTACTGTGTTTGCTTTGTTATTGCTTGGTACTTTCAATGGGCTCTGTCTGAGGTGGGATTCGAACCCACGCCTCCTGGGGAGACTGCGACCTGAACGCAACGCCTTAGACCGCTCTGCCATCCTGGCATCTGGTAATGCTCTCTTGAATGTGTTTGCTTTGTTCTTGCTTGGTACTTTCAATGGGCACTGTCTGAGGTGGGATTCGAACCCACGCCTCCTGGGGAGACTGCGACCTGAACGCAACGCCTTAGACTGCTCTGCCATCCTGGCATCTGGTAATGCTCTCTTGAATGTGTTTGCTTTGTTCTTGCTTGGTACTTTCAATGGGCACTGTCTGAGGTGGGATTCAACCCACGCCTCCTGGGGAGACTGTGACCTGAACGCAATGCCTTAGACCGCTCTGCCATCCTGGCAACTGGTAATTCTCTCTTGACTGTGTTTGCTTTGTTATTGCTTGGTACTTTCAATGGGCTCTGTCTGAGGTGGGATTCGAACCCACGCCTCCTGGGGAGACTGCGACCTGAACGCAACGCCTTAGACCGCTCTGCCATCCTGGCAACTGGTAATGCTCTCTTGACTTTGTTTGCTTTGTTATTGCTTGGTACTTTCAATGGGCTCTGTCTGAGGTGGGATTCGAACCCACGCCTCCTGGGGAGACTGCGACCTGAACGCAACGCCTGAGACCGCTCTGCCGTCCTGGCAACTGGTAATGCTCTCTTGACTGTGTTTGCTTTGTTATTGCTTGGTACTTTCAATGGGCTCTGTCTGAGGTGGGATTCGAACCCACGCCTCCTGGGGAGACTGCAACCTGAACGCAACGCCTTAGACCGCTCTGCCATCCTGGCAACTGGTAATTCTCTCTTGACTGTGTTGGCTTTTTTCTTGCTTGGTACTATCAATGGGCTCTGTCTGAGTTGGGATTCGAACCCACGCCTCCTGGGGTTACTGCGACCTGAACGCAACGCCTTAGACAACTCTGCCATCCTGGCAACTGGTACCTCTCTCTTGACTGTGTTTGCTTTGTTCTTGCTTAGTACTTTCAATGGGCTCTGTCTGAGGCGGGATTCGAACCTACGCCTCCTGGGGAGACTGCGACCTGAACGCAACGCCTTAGACCACTCTGCCATCCTGGCATCTGGTAATGCTCTCTTGAATGTGTTTGCTTTGTTCTTGCTTGGTACTTTCAATGGGCACTGTCTGAGGCGGGATTCGAACCCACGTCTCCTGGGGAGACTGCGACCTGAACGCAATGCCTTAGACCACTCTGCCATCCTGGCATCTGGTAATGCTCTCTTGAATGTGTTTGCTTTGTTCTTGCTTGGTACTTTCAATGGGCATTGTCTGAGGTGGGATTCGAACCCACGCCTCCTGGGGAGACTGCGACCTGAACGCAACGCCTTAGACTGCTCTGCCATCCTGGCATCTGGTAATGCTCTCTTGAATGTGTTTGCTTTGTTCTTGCTTGGTACTTTCAATGGGCACTGTCTGAGGTGGGATTCAACCCACGTTTCCTGGGGAGACTGCGACCTGAACGCTACGCCTTAGACCGCTCTGCCATCCTGGCACCTGGTAATGCTCTCATCACTGTGTTTGCTTTGTTCTTGCTTGGTACTTTCAATGGGCTCTGTCTGAGGTGGGATTCGAACCCACGCCTCCTGGGGAGACTGCGACCTGAAAGCAACGCCTTAGACCGCTCTGCCATCCTGGCATCTGGTAATGCTCTCTTGAATGTGTTTGCTTTGTTCTTGCTTGGTACTTTCAATGGGCACTGTCTGAGGTGGGATTCAACCCACGCCTCCTGGGGAGACTGCGACCTGAACGCAATGCCTTAGACCGCTCTGCCATCCTGGCACCTCGTAATGCTCTTATGACTGTGTTTGCTTTGTTCTTGCTTGGTACTTTCAATGGGCTCTGTCTGAGGTGGGATTCGAACCCCTGCGTCCTGGGGAGACTGCGACCTGAACGCAACGCCTTAGACCGCTCTGCCATCCTGGCACCTGGTAATGCTCTCATCACTGTGTTTGCTTTGTTCTTGCTTGGTACTTTCAATGGGCTCTGTCTGAGGTGGGATTCGAACCCACGCCTCCTGGGGAGACTGCGACCTGAACGCAACGCCTTAGACCGCTCTGCCATCCTGGCAACTGGTAATGCTCTCTTGACTTTATTTGCTTTGTTATTGCTTGGTACTTTCAATGGGCTCTGTCTGAGGTGGGATTCGAACCCACGCCTCCTGGGGAGACTGCGACCTGAACGCAACGCCTTAGACCGCTCTGCCATCCTGGCAACTGGTAATGCTCTCTTGACTGTGTTTGCTTTGTTATTGCTTGGTACTTTCAATGGGCTCTGTCTGAGGTGGGATTCGAACCCACGCCTCCTGGGGAGACTGCGACCTGAACGCAACGCCTTAGACCGCTCTGCCATCCTGGCAACTGGTAATTCTCTCTTGACTGTGTTTGCTTTTTTCTTGCTTGGTACTATCAATGGGCTCTGTCTGAGTTGGGATTCGAACCCACGCCTCCTGGGGTTACTGCGACCTGAACGCAACGCCTTAGACAACTCTGCCATCCTGGCAACTGGTACCTCTCTCTTGACTGTGTTTGCTTTGTTCTTGGTTGGTACTTTCAATGGGCTCTGTCTGAGGCGGGATTCGAACCCACGCCTCCTGGGGAGACTGCGACCTGAACGCAACGCCTTAGACCACTCTGCCATCCTGGCATCTGGTAATGCTCTCTTGAATGTGTTTGCTTTGTTCTTGCTTGGTACTTTCAATGGGCACTGTCTGAGGCGGGATTCGAACCCACGTCTCCTGGGGAGACTGCGACCTGAACGCAACGCCTTAGACCACTCTGCCATCCTGGCATCTGGTAATGCTCTCTTGAATGTGTTTGCTTTGTTCTTGCTTGGTACTTTCAATGGGCATTGTCTGAGGTGGGATTCGAACCCACGCCTCCTGGGGAGACTGCGACCTGAACGCAACGCCTTAGACTGCTCTGCCATCCTGGCATCTGGTAATGCTCTCTTGAATGTGTTTGCTTTGTTCTTGCTTGGTACTTTCAATGGGCACTGTCTGAGGTGGGATTCAACCCACGCCTCCTGGGGAGACTGCGACCTGAACGCTACGCCTTAGACCGCTCTGCCATCCTGGCACCTCGTAATGCTCATATGACTGTGTTTGCTTTGTTCTTGCTTGGTACTTTCAATGGGCTCTGTCTGAGGTGGGATTCGAACCCCTGCGTCCTGGGGAGACTGCGACCTGAACGCAACGCCTTAGACCGCTCTGCCATCCTGGCAACTGGTAATGCTCTCTTGACTGTGTTTGCTTTATTATTGCTTGGTACTTTCAATGGGCACTGTCTGAGGCGGGATTCGAACTCACGCCTCCTGGGGAGACTGCGACCTGAACGCAACGCCTTAGACCGCTCTGCCATCCTGGCAGCTGGTAATGCTCTCTTTACTGTGTTTGCTTTGTTATTGCTTGGTACTTTCAATGGGCTCTGTCTGAGGTGGGATTCGAACCCACGCCTCCTGGGGAGACTGCGACCTGAACGCAACGCCTTAGACCGCTCTGCCATCCTGGCATCTGGTAATGCTCACTTGAATGTGTTTGCTTTGTTCTTGCTTGGTACTTTCAATGGGCACTGTCTGAGGTGGGATTCGAACCCACGCCTCCTGGGGAGACTGCGACCTGAACGCAACGCCTTAGACTGCTCTGCCATCCTGGCATCTGGTAATGCTCTCTTGAATGTGTTTGCTTTGTTCTTGCTTGGTACTTTCAATGGGCACTGTCTGAGGTGGGATTCAACCCACGCCTCCTGGGGAGACTGTGACCTGAACGCAATGCCTTAGACCGCTCTGCCATCCTGGCACCTCGTAATGCTCTTATGACTGTGTTTGCTTTGTTCTTGCTTGGTACTTTCAATGGGCTCTGTCTGAGGTGGGATTCGAAACCCTGCGTCCTGGGGAGACTGCGACCTGAACGCAACGCCTTAGACCGCTCTGCCATCCTGGCACCTGGTAATGCTCTCATCACTGTGTTTGCTTTGTTCTTGCTTGGTACTTTCAATGGGCTCTGTCTGAGGTGGGATTCGAACCCACGCCTCCTGGGGAGACTGCGACCTGAACGCAACGCCTTAGACCGCTCTGCCATCCTGGCAACTGGTAATGCTCTCTTGACTGTGTTTGCTTTTTTCTTGCTTGGTACTTTCAATGGGCTCTGTCTGAGGCGGGATTCGAACCCACGCCTCCTGGGGAGACTGCGACCTGAACGCAACGCCTTAGACCACTCTGCCATCCTGGCAACTGGTAATGCTCTCTTGACTGTGTTTGCTTTTTTCTTGCTTGGTACTTTCAATGGGCTCTGTCTGAGGCGGGATTCGAACCCACGCCTCCTGGGGAGACTGCGACCTGAACGCAACGCTTTAGACCACTCTGCCATCCTGGCATCTGTTAATGCTCTCTTGAATGTGTTTGCTTTGTTCTTGCTTGGTACTTTCAATGGGCTCTGTCTGAGGTGGGATTCGAACCCCTGCGTCCTGGGGAGACTGCGTCCTGAACGCAACGCCTTAGACCGCTCTGCCATCCTGGCAACTGGTAATGCTCTCTTGACTGTGTTTGCTTTATTATTGCTTGGTACTTTCAATGGGCACTGTCTGAGGCGGGATTCGAACTCACGCCTCCTGGGGAGACTGCGACCTGAACGCAACGCCTTAGACCGCTCTGCCATCCTGGCAGCTGGTAATGCTCTCTTTCCTGTGTTTGCTTTGTTATTGCTTGGTACTTTCAATGGGCTCTGTCTGAGGTGGGATTCGAACCCACGCCTCCTGGGGAGACTGCGACCTGAACGCAACGCCTTAGACCGCTCTGCCATCCTGGCAACTGGTAATGCTCTCATCACTGTGTTTGCTTTGTTATTGCTTGGTACTTTCAATGGGCTCTGTCTGAGGTGGGATTCGAACCCACGCCTCCTGGGGAGACTGCGACCTGAACGCAACGCCTTAGACCGCTCTGCCATCCTGGCAACTGGTAATGCTCTCTTGACTGTGTTTGCTTTGTTATTGCTTGGTACTTTCAATGGGCTCTGTCTGAGGTGGGATTCGAACCCACGCCTCCTGGGGAGACTGCGACCTGAACGCAACGCCTTAGACCGCTCTGCCATCCTGGCAACTGGTAATTCTCTCTTGACTGTGTTTGCTTTATTATTGCTTGGTACTTTCAATGGGCACTGTCTGAGGCGGGATTCGAACTCACGCCTCCTGGGGAGACTGCGACCTGAACGCAACGCCTTAGACCGCTCTGCCATCCTGGCAGCTGGTACCTCTCTCTTGACTGTGTTTGCTTTGTTCTTGCTTGGTACTTTCAATGGGCTCTGTCTGAGGCGGGATTCGAACCCACGCCTCCTGGGGTTACTGCGACCTGAACGCAACGCCTTAGACAACTCTGCCATCCTGGCAACTGGTACCTCTCTCTTGACTGTGTTTGCTTTGTTCTTGCTTGGTACTTTCAATGGGCTCTGTCTGAGGCGGGATTCGAACCCACGCCTCCTGGGGAGACTGCGACCTGAACGCAACGCCTTAGACCACTCTGCCATCCTGGCATCTGGTAATGCTCTCTTGAATGTGTTTGCTTTGTTCTTGCTTGGTACTTTCAATGGGCACTGTCTGAGGCGGGATTCGAACCCCTGTGTCCTGGGGAGACTGCGTCCTGAAAGCAACGCCTTAGACCGCTCTGCCATCCTGGCAACTGGTAATGCTCTCTTGACTGTGTTTGCTTTATTATTGCTTGGTACTTTCAATGGGCACTGTCTGAGGCGGGATTCGAACTCACGCCTCCTGGGGAGACTGCGACCTGAACGCAACGCCTTAGACCGCTCTGCCATCCTGGCAGCTGGTAATGCTCTCTTTCCTGTGTTTGCTTTGTTATTGCTTGGTACTTTCAATGGGCTCTGTCTGAGGTGGGATTCGAACCCACGCCTCCTGGGGAGACTGCGACCTGAACGCAACGCCTTAGACCGCTCTGCCATCCTGGCAACTGGTAATGCTCTCATCACTGTGTTTGTTTTGTTATTGCTTGGTACTTTCAATGGGCTCTGTCTGAGGTGGGATTCGAACCCACGCCTCCTGGGGAGACTGCGACCTGAACGCAACGCCTTAGACCGCTCTGCCATCCTGGCAACTGGTAATGCTCTCTTGACTTTGTTTGCTTTGTTTTTGCTTGGTACTTTCAATGGGCTCTGTCTGAGGTGGGATTCGAACCCATGCCTCCTGGGGAGACTGCGACCTGAACGCAACGCCTTAGACCGCTCTGCCATCCTGGCAACTGGTAATGCTCTCTTGACTGTGTTTGCTTTGTTATTGCTTGGTACTTTCAATGGGCTCTGTCTGAGGTGGGATTCGAACCCACGCCTCCTGGGGTTACTGCGACCTGAACGCAACGCCTTAGACTGCTCTGCCATCCTGGCATCTGGTAATTCTCTCTTGACTGTGTTTGCTTTGTTATTGCTTGGTACTTTCAATGGGCTCTGTCTGAGGTGGGATTCGAACCCACGCCTCCTGGGGTGACTGCGACCTGAACGCAACGCCTTAGACCGCTCTGCCATCCTGGCAACTGGTAATGCTCTCTTGACTGTGTTTGCTTTATTATTGCTTGGTACTTTCAATGGGCACTGTCTGAAGTGGGATTCGAACCCACGCCTCCTGGGGAGACTGCGACCTGAACGCAACGCCTTAGACTGCTCTGCCATCCTGGCATCTGGTAATGCTCTCTTGAATGTGTTTGCTTTATTATTGCTTGGTACTTTAAATGGGCACTGTCTGAGGTGGGATTCAACCCACGCCTCCTGGGGAGACTGCGACCTGAACGCAACGCCTTAGACCGCTCTGCCATTCTGGCACCTCGTAATGCTCATATGACTGTGTTTGCTTTGTTCTTGCTTGGTACTTTCAATGGGCTCTGTCTGAGGTGGGATTCGAACCCCTGCGTCCTGGGGAGACTGCGACCTGAACGCAACGCCTTAGACCGCTCTGCCATCCTGGCATCTGGTAATGCTCTCTTGAATGTGTTTGCTTTGTTCTTGCTTGGTACTTTCAATGGGCTCTGTCTGAGGCGGGATTCGAACCCACGCCTCCTGGGGAGACTGCGACCTGAACGCAACGCCTTAGACCACTCTGCCATCCTGGCATCTGGTAATGCTCTCTTGAATGTGTTTGCTTTGTTCTTGCTTGGTACTTTCAATGGGCACTGTCTGAGGCGGGATTCGAACCCCTGTGTCCTGGGGAGACTGCGTCCTGAACGCAACGCCTTAGACCGCTCTGCCATCCTGGCATCTGGTAATGCTCTCTTGAATGTGTTTGCTTTGTTCTTGCTTGGTACTTTCAATGGGCACTGTCTGAGGTGGGATTCGAACCCACGCCTCCTGGGGAGACTGCGACCTGAACGCAACGCCTTAGACCGCTCTGCCATCCTGGCAGCTGGTAATGCTCTCTTTACTGTGTTTGCTTTGTTATTGCTTGGTACTTTCAATGGGCTCTGTCTGAGGTGGGATTCGAACCCACGCCTCCTGGGGAGACTGCGACCTGAACGCTACGCCTTAGACCGCTCTGCCATCCTGGCATCTGGTAATGCTCTCTTGAATGTGTTTGCTTTGTTCTTGCTTGGTACTTTCAATGGGCACTGTCTGAGGTGGGATTCGAACCCACGCCTCCTGGGGAGACTGCGACCTGAACGCAACGCCTTAGACTGCTCTGCCATCCTGGCATCTGGTAATGCTCTCTTGAATGTGTTTGCTTTGTTCTTGCTTGGTACTTTCAATGGGCACTGTCTGAGGTGGGATTCAACCCACGCCTCCTGGGGAGACTGTGACCTGAACGCAATGCCTTAGACCGCTCTGCCATCCTGGCAACTGGTAATTCTCTCTTGACTGTGTTTGCTTTGTTATTGCTTGGTACTTTCAATGGGCTCTGTCTGAGGTGGGATTCGAACCCACGCCTCCTGGGGAGACTGCGACCTGAACGCAACGCCTTAGACCGCTCTGCCATCCTGGCAACTGGTAATGCTCTCTTGACTTTGTTTGCTTTGTTATTGCTTGGTACTTTCAATGGGCTCTGTCTGAGGTGGGATTCGAACCCACGCCTCCTGGGGAGACTGCGACCTGAACGCAACGCCTGAGACCGCTCTGCCATCCTGGCAACTGGTAATGCTCTCTTGACTGTGTTTGCTTTGTTATTGCTTGGTACTTTCAATGGGCTCTGTCTGAGGTGGGATTCGAACCCACGCCTCCTGGGGAGACTGCAACCTGAACGCAACGCCTTAGACCGCTCTGCCATCCTGGCAACTGGTAATTCTCTCTTGACTGTGTTGGCTTTTTTCTTGCTTGGTACTATCAATGGGCTCTGTCTGAGTTGGGATTCGAACCCACGCCTCCTGGGGTTACTGCGACCTGAACGCAACGCCTTAGACAACTCTGCCATCCTGGCAACTGGTACCTCTCTCTTGACTGTGTTTGCTTTGTTCTTGCTTAGTACTTTCAATGGGCTCTGTCTGAGGCGGGATTCGAACCTACGCCTCCTGGGGAGTCTGCGACCTGAACGCAACGCCTTAGACCACTCTGCCATCCTGGCATCTGGTAATGCTCTCTTGAATGTTTTTGCTTTGTTCTTGCATGGTACTTTCAATGGGCACTGTCTGAGGCGGGATTCGAACCCACGTCTCCTGGGGAGACTGCGACCTGAACGCAACGCCTTAGACCACTCTGCCATCCTGGCATCTGGTAATGCTCTCTTGAATGTGTTTGCTTTGTTCTTGCTTGGTACTTTCAATGGGCATTGTCTGAGGTGGGATTCGAACCCACGCCTCCTGGGGAGACTGCGACCTGAACGCAACGCCTTAGACTGCTCTGCCATCCTGGCATCTGGTAATGCTCTCTTGAATGTGTTTGCTTTGTTCTTGCTTGGTACTTTCAATGGGCACTGTCTGAGGTGGGATTCAACCCACGCCTCCTGGGGAGACTGCGACCTGAACGCTACGCCTTAGACCGCTCTGCCATCCTGGCACCTGGTAATGCTCTCATCACTGTGTTTGCTTTGTTCTTGCTTGGTACTTTCAATGGGCTCTGTCTGAGGTGGGATTCGAACCCACGCCTCCTGGGGAGACTGCGACCTGAAAGCAACGCCTTAGACCGCTCTGCCATCCTGGCATCTGGTAATGCTCTCTTGAATGTGTTTGCTTTGTTCTTGCTTGGTACTTTCAATGGGCACTGTCTGAGGTGGGATTCGAACCCACGCCTCCTGGGGAGACTGCGACCTGAACGCAACGCCTTAGACCGCTCTGCCATCCTGGCATCTGGTAATGCTCTCTTGAATGTGTTTGCTTTGTTCTTGCTTGGTACTTTCAATGGGCACTGTCTGAGGTGGGATTCAACCCACGCCTCCTGGGGAGACTGCGACCTGAACGCAATGCCTTAGACCGCTCTGCCATCCTGGCACCTCGTAATGCTCTTATGACTGTGTTTGCTTTGTTCTTGCTTGGTACTTTCAATGGGCTCTGTCTGAGGTGGGATTCGAACCCCTGCGTCCTGGGGAGACTGCGACCTGAACGCAACGCCTTAGACTGCTCTGCCATCCTGGCACCTGGTAATGCTCTCATCACTGTGTTTGCTTTGTTCTTGCTTGGTACTTTCAATGGGCTCTGTCTGAGGTGGGATTCAAACCCACGCCTCCTGGGGAGACTGCGACCTGAACGCAACGCCTTAGACCGCTCTGCCATCCTGGCAACTGGTAATGCTCTCTTGACTTTATTTGCTTTGTTATTGCTTGGTACTTTCAATGGGCTCTGTCTGAGGTGGGATTCGAACCCACGCCTCCTGGGGAGACTGCGACCTGAACGCAACGCGTTAGACCGCTCTGCCATCCTGGCAACTGGTAATGCTCTCTTGACTGTGTTTGCTTTGTTATTGCTTGGTACTTTCAATGGGCTCTGTCTGAGGTGGGATTCGAACCCACGCCTCCTGGGGAGACTGCGACCTGAACGCAACGCCTTAGACCGCTCTGCCATCCTGGCAACTGGTAATTCTCTCTTGACTGTGTTTGCTTTTTTCTTGCTTGGTACTATCAATGGGCTCTGTCTGAGTTGGGATTCGAACCCACGCCTCCTGGGGTTACTGCGACCTGAACGCAACGCCTTAGACAACTCTGCCATCCTGGCAACTGGTACCTCTCTCTTGACTGTGTTTGCTTTGTTCTTGCTTGGTACTTTCAATGGGCTCTGTCTGAGGCGGGATTCGAACCCACGCCTCCTGGGGAGACTGCGACCTGAACGCAACGCCTTAGACCACTCTGCCATCCTGGCATCTGGTAATGCTCTCTTGAATGTGTTTGCTTTGTTCTTGCTTGGTACTTTCAATGGGCACTGTCTGAGGCGGGATTCGAACCCACGTCTCCTGGGGAGACTGCGACCTGAACGCAACGCCTTAGACCACTCTGCCATCCTGGCATCTGGTAATGCTCTCTTGAATGTGTTTGCTTTGTTCTTGCTTGGTACTTTCAATGGGCATTGTCTGAGGTGGGATTCGAACCCACGCCTCCTGGGGAGACTGCGACCTGAACGCAACGCCTTAGACTGCTCTGCCATCCTGGCATCTGGTAATGCTCTCTTGAATGTGTTTGCTTTGTTCTTGCTTGGTACTTTCAATGGGCACTGTCTGAGGTGGGATTCAACCCACGCCTCCTGGGGAGACTGCGACCTGAACGCTACGCCTTAGACCGCTCTGCCATCCTGGCACCTCGTAATGCTCATATGACTGTGTTTGCTTTGTTCTTGCTTGGTACTTTCAATGGGCTCTGTCTGAGGTGGGATTCGAACCCCTGCGTCCTGGGGAGACTGCGACCTGAACGCAACGCCTTAGACCGCTCTGCCATCCTGGCAACTGGGAATGCTCTCTTGACTGTGTTTGCTTTTTTATTGCTTGGTACTTACAATGGGCACTGTCTGAGGCGGGATTCGAACTCACGCCTCCTGGGGAGACTGCGACCTGAACGCAACGCCTTAGACCGCTCTGCCATCCTGGCAGCTGGTAATGCTCTCTTTACTGTGTTTGCTTTGTTATTGCTTGGTACTTTCAATGGGCTCTGTCTGAGGTGGGATTCGAACCCACGCCTCCTGGGGAGACTGCGACCTGAACGCAACGCCTTAGACCGCTCTGCCATCCTGGCAACTGGTAATGCTCTCTTGACTTTGTTTGCTTTGTTATTGCTTGGTACTTTCAATGGGCTCTGTCTGAGGTGGGATTCGAACCCACGCCTCCTGGGGAGACTGCGACCTGAACGCAACGCCTGAGACCGCTCTGCCGTCCTGGCAACTGGTAATGCTCTCTTGACTGTGTTTGCTTTGTTATTGCTTGGTACTTTCAATGGGCTCTGTCTGAGGTGGGATTCGAACCCACGCCTCCTGGGGAGACTGCAACCTGAACGCAACGCCTTAGACCGCTCTGCCATCCTGGCAACTGGTAATTCTCTCTTGACTGTGTTGGCTTTTTTCTTGCTTGGTACTATCAATGGGCTCTGTCTGAGTTGGGATTCGAACCCACGCCTCCTGGGGTTACTGCGACCTGAACGCAACGCCTTAGACAACTCTGCCATCCTGGCAACTGGTACCTCTCTCTTGACTGTGTTTGCTTTGTTCTTGCTTAGTACTTTCAATGGGCTCTGTCTGAGGCGGGATTCGAACCTACGCCTCCTGGGGAGACTGCGACCTGAACGCAACGCCTTAGACCACTCTGCCATCCTGGCATCTGGTAATGCTCTCTTGAATGTGTTTGCTTTGTTCTTGCTTGGTACTTTCAATGGGCACTGTCTGAGGCGGGATTCGAACCCACGTCTCCTGGGGAGACTGCGACCTGAACGCAATGCCTTAGACCACTCTGCCATCCTGGCATCTGGTAATGCTCTCTTGAATGTGTTTGCTTTGTTCTTGCTTGGTACTTTCAATGGGCATTGTCTGAGGTGGGATTCGAACCCACGCCTCCTGGGGAGACTGCGACCTGAACGCAACGCCTTAGACTGCTCTGCCATCCTGGCATCTGGTAATGCTCTCTTGAATGTGTTTGCTTTGTTCTTGCTTGGTACTTTCAATGGGCACTGTCTGAGGTGGGATTCAACCCACGTTTCCTGGGGAGACTGCGACCTGAACGCTACGCCTTAGACCGCTCTGCCATCCTGGCACCTGGTAATGCTCTCATCACTGTGTTTGCTTTGTTCTTGCTTGGTACTTTCAATGGGCTCTGTCTGAGGTGGGATTCGAACCCACGCCTCCTGGGGAGACTGCGACCTGAAAGCAACGCCTTAGACCGCTCTGCCATCCTGGCATCTGGTAATGCTCTCTTGAATGTGTTTGCTTTGTTCTTGCTTGGTACTTTCAATGGGCACTGTCTGAGGTGGGATTCAACCCACGCCTCCTGGGGAGACTGCGACCTGAACGCAATGCCTTAGACCGCTCTGCCATCCTGGCACCTCGTAATGCTCTTATGACTGTGTTTGCTTTGTTCTTGCTTGGTACTTTCAATGGGCTCTGTCTGAGGTGGGATTCGAACCCCTGCGTCCTGGGGAGACTGCGACCTGAACGCAACGCCTTAGACCGCTCTGCCATCCTGGCACCTGGTAATGCTCTCATCACTGTGTTTGCTTTGTTCTTGCTTGGTACTTTCAATGGGCTCTGTCTGAGGTGGGATTCGAACCCACGCCTCCTGGGGAGACTGCGACCTGAACGCAACGCCTTAGACCGCTCTGCCATCCTGGCAACTGGTAATGCTCTCTTGACTTTATTTGCTTTGTTATTGCTTGGTACTTTCAATGGGCTCTGTCTGAGGTGGGATTCGAACCCACGCCTCCTGGGGAGACTGCGACCTGAACGCAACGCCTTAGACCGCTCTGCCATCCTGGCAACTGGTAATGCTCTCTTGACTGTGTTTGCTTTGTTATTGCTTGGTACTTTCAATGGGCTCTGTCTGAGGTGGGATTCGAACCCACGCCTCCTGGGGAGACTGCGACCTGAACGCAACGCCTTAGACCGCTCTGCCATCCTGGCAACTGGTAATTCTCTCTTGACTGTGTTTGCTTTTTTCTTGCTTGGTACTATCAATGGGCTCTGTCTGAGTTGGGATTCGAACCCACGCCTCCTGGGGTTACTGCGACCTGAACGCAACGCCTTAGACAACTCTGCCATCCTGGCAACTGGTACCTCTCTCTTGACTGTGTTTGCTTTGTTCTTGGTTGGTACTTTCAATGGGCTCTGTCTGAGGCGGGATTCGAACCCACGCCTCCTGGGGAGACTGCGACCTGAACGCAACGCCTTAGACCACTCTGCCATCCTGGCATCTGGTAATGCTCTCTTGAATGTGTTTGCTTTGTTCTTGCTTGGTACTTTCAATGGGCACTGTCTGAGGCGGGATTCGAACCCACGTCTCCTGGGGAGACTGCGACCTGAACGCAACGCCTTAGACCACTCTGCCATCCTGGCATCTGGTAATGCTCTCTTGAATGTGTTTGCTTTGTTCTTGCTTGGTACTTTCAATGGGCATTGTCTGAGGTGGGATTCGAACCCACGCCTCCTGGGGAGACTGCGACCTGAACGCAACGCCTTAGACTGCTCTGCCATCCTGGCATCTGGTAATGCTCTCTTGAATGTGTTTGCTTTGTTCTTGCTTGGTACTTTCAATGGGCACTGTCTGAGGTGGGATTCAACCCACGCCTCCTGGGGAGACTGCGACCTGAACGCTACGCCTTAGACCGCTCTGCCATCCTGGCACCTCGTAATGCTCATATGACTGTGTTTGCTTTGTTCTTGCTTGGTACTTTCAATGGGCTCTGTCTGAGGTGGGATTCGAACCCCTGCGTCCTGGGGAGACTGCGACCTGAACGCAACGCCTTAGACCGCTCTGCCATCCTGGCAACTGGTAATGCTCTCTTGACTGTGTTTGCTTTATTATTGCTTGGTACTTTCAATGGGCACTGTCTGAGGCGGGATTCGAACTCACGCCTCCTGGGGAGACTGCGACCTGAACGCAACGCCTTAGACCGCTCTGCCATCCTGGCAGCTGGTAATGCTCTCTTTACTGTGTTTGCTTTGTTATTGCTTGGTACTTTCAATGGGCTCTGTCTGAGGTGGGATTCGAACCCACGCCTCCTGGGGAGACTGCGACCTGAACGCAACGCCTTAGACCGCTCTGCCATCCTGGCATCTGGTAATGCTCACTTGAATGTGTTTGCTTTGTTCTTGCTTGGTACTTTCAATGGGCACTGTCTGAGGTGGGATTCGAACCCACGCCTCCTGGGGAGACTGCGACCTGAACGCAACGCCTTAGACTGCTCTGCCATCCTGGCATCTGGTAATGCTCTCTTGAATGTGTTTGCTTTGTTCTTGCTTGGTACTTTCAATGGGCACTGTCTGAGGTGGGATTCAACCCACGCCTCCTGGGGAGACTGTGACCTGAACGCAATGCCTTAGACCGCTCTGCCATCCTGGCACCTCGTAATGCTCTTATGACTGTGTTTGCTTTGTTCTTGCTTGGTACTTTCAATGGGCTCTGTCTGAGGTGGGATTCGAAACCCTGCGTCCTGGGGAGACTGCGACCTGAACGCAACGCCTTAGACCGCTCTGCCATCCTGGCACCTGGTAATGCTCTCATCACTGTGTTTGCTTTGTTCTTGCTTGGTACTTTCAATGGGCTCTGTCTGAGGTGGGATTCGAACCCACGCCTCCTGGGGAGACTGCGACCTGAACGCAACGCCTTAGACCGCTCTGCCATCCTGGCAACTGGTAATGCTCTCTTGACTGTGTTTGCTTTTTTCTTGCTTGGTACTTTCAATGGGCTCTGTCTGAGGCGGGATTCGAACCCACGCCTCCTGGGGAGACTGCGACCTGAACGCAACGCCTTAGACCACTCTGCCATCCTGGCAACTGGTAATGCTCTCTTGACTGTGTTTGCTTTTTTCTTGCTTGGTACTTTCAATGGGCTCTGTCTGAGGCGGGATTCGAACCCACGCCTCCTGGGGAGACTGCGACCTGAACGCAACGCTTTAGACCACTCTGCCATCCTGGCATCTGTTAATGCTCTCTTGAATGTGTTTGCTTTGTTCTTGCTTGGTACTTTCAATGGGCTCTGTCTGAGGTGGGATTCGAACCCCTGCGTCCTGGGGAGACTGCGTCCTGAACGCAACGCCTTAGACCGCTCTGCCATCCTGGCAACTGGTAATGCTCTCTTGACTGTGTTTGCTTTATTATTGCTTGGTACTTTCAATGGGCACTGTCTGAGGCGGGATTCGAACTCACGCCTCCTGGGGAGACTGCGACCTGAACGCAACGCCTTAGACCGCTCTGCCATCCTGGCAGCTGGTAATGCTCTCTTTCCTGTGTTTGCTTTGTTATTGCTTGGTACTTTCAATGGGCTCTGTCTGAGGTGGGATTCGAACCCACGCCTCCTGGGGAGACTGCGACCTGAACGCAACGCCTTAGACCGCTCTGCCATCCTGGCAACTGGTAATGCTCTCATCACTGTGTTTGCTTTGTTATTGCTTGGTACTTTCAATGGGCTCTGTCTGAGGTGGGATTCGAACCCACGCCTCCTGGGGAGACTGCGACCTGAACGCAACGCCTTAGACCGCTCTGCCATCCTGGCAACTGGTAATGCTCTCTTGACTGTGTTTGCTTTGTTATTGCTTGGTACTTTCAATGGGCTCTGTCTGAGGTGGGATTCGAACCCACGCCTCCTGGGGAGACTGCGACCTGAACGCAACGCCTTAGACCGCTCTGCCATCCTGGCAACTGGTAATTCTCTCTTGACTGTGTTTGCTTTATTATTGCTTGGTACTTTCAATGGGCACTGTCTGAGGCGGGATTCGAACTCACGCCTCCTGGGGAGACTGCGACCTGAACGCAACGCCTTAGACCGCTCTGCCATCCTGGCAGCTGGTACCTCTCTCTTGACTGTGTTTGCTTTGTTCTTGCTTGGTACTTTCAATGGGCTCTGTCTGAGGCGGGATTCGAACCCACGCCTCCTGGGGTTACTGCGACCTGAACGCAACGCCTTAGACAACTCTGCCATCCTGGCAACTGGTACCTCTCTCTTGACTGTGTTTGCTTTGTTCTTGCTTGGTACTTTCAATGGGCTCTGTCTGAGGCGGGATTCGAACCCACGCCTCCTGGGGAGACTGCGACCTGAACGCAACGCCTTAGACCACTCTGCCATCCTGGCATCTGGTAATGCTCTCTTGAATGTGTTTGCTTTGTTCTTGCTTGGTACTTTCAATGGGCACTGTCTGAGGCGGGATTCGAACCCCTGTGTCCTGGGGAGACTGCGTCCTGAACGCAACGCCTTAGACCGCTCTGCCATCCTGGCAACTGGTAATGCTCTCTTGACTGTGTTTGCTTTATTATTGCTTGGTACTTTCAATGGGCACTGTCTGAGGCGGGATTCGAACTCACGCCTCCTGGGGAGACTGCGACCTGAACGCAACGCCTTAGACCGCTCTGCCATCCTGGCAGCTGGTAATGCTCTCTTTCCTGTGTTTGCTTTGTTATTGCTTGGTACTTTCAATGGGCTCTGTCTGAGGTGGGATTCGAACCCACGCCTCCTGGGGAGACTGCGACCTGAACGCAACGCCTTAGACCGCTCTGCCATCCTGGCAACTGGTAATGCTCTCATCACTGTGTTTGTTTTGTTATTGCTTGGTACTTTCAATGGGCTCTGTCTGAGGTGGGATTCGAACCCACGCCTCCTGGGGAGACTGCGACCTGAACGCAACGCCTTAGACCGCTCTGCCATCCTGGCAACTGGTAATGCTCTCTTGACTTTGTTTGCTTTGTTTTTGCTTGGTACTTTCAATGGGCTCTGTCTGAGGTGGGATTCGAACCCATGCCTCCTGGGGAGACTGCGACCTGAACGCAACGCCTTAGACCGCTCTGCCATCCTGGCAACTGGTAATGCTCTCTTGACTGTGTTTGCTTTGTTATTGCTTGGTACTTTCAATGGGCTCTGTCTGAGGTGGGATTCGAACCCACGCCTCCTGGGGTTACTGCGACCTGAACGCAACGCCTTAGACTGCTCTGCCATCCTGGCATCTGGTAATTCTCTCTTGACTGTGTTTGCTTTGTTATTGCTTGGTACTTTCAATGGGCTCTGTCTGAGGTGGGATTCGAACCCACGCCTCCTGGGGTGACTGCGACCTGAACGCAACGCCTTAGACCGCTCTGCCATCCTGGCAACTGGTAATGCTCTCTTGACTGTGTTTGCTTTATTATTGCTTGGTACTTTCAATGGGCACTGTCTGAAGTGGGATTCGAACCCACGCCTCCTGGGGAGACTGCGACCTGAACGCAACGCCTTAGACTGCTCTGCCATCCTGGCATCTGGTAATGCTCTCTTGAATGTGTTTGCTTTATTATTGCTTGGTACTTTAAATGGGCACTGTCTGAGGTGGGATTCAACCCACGCCTCCTGGGGAGACTGCGACCTGAACGCAACGCCTTAGACCGCTCTGCCATTCTGGCACCTCGTAATGCTCATATGACTGTGTTTGCTTTGTTCTTGCTTGGTACTTTCAATGGGCTCTGTCTGAGGTGGGATTCGAACCCCTGCGTCCTGGGGAGACTGCGACCTGAACGCAACGCCTTAGACCGCTCTGCCATCCTGGCATCTGGTAATGCTCTCTTGAATGTGTTTGCTTTGTTCTTGCTTGGTACTTTCAATGGGCTCTGTCTGAGGCGGGATTCGAACCCACGCCTCCTGGGGAGACTGCGACCTGAACGCAACGCCTTAGACCACTCTGCCATCCTGGCATCTGGTAATGCTCTCTTGAATGTGTTTGCTTTGTTCTTGCTTGGTACTTTCAATGGGCACTGTCTGAGGCGGGATTCGAACCCCTGTGTCCTGGGGAGACTGCGTCCTGAACGCAACGCCTTAGACCGCTCTGCCATCCTGGCATCTGGTAATGCTCTCTTGAATGTGTTTGCTTTGTTCTTGCTTGGTACTTTCAATGGGCACTGTCTGAGGTGGGATTCGAACCCACGCCTCCTGGGGAGACTGCGACCTGAACGCAACGCCTTAGACCGCTCTGCCATCCTGGCAGCTGGTAATGCTCTCTTTACTGTGTTTGCTTTGTTATTGCTTGGTACTTTCAATGGGCTCTGTCTGAGGTGGGATTCGAACCCACGCCTCCTGGGGAGACTGCGACCTGAACGCTACGCCTTAGACCGCTCTGCCATCCTGGCATCTGGTAATGCTCTCTTGAATGTGTTTGCTTTGTTCTTGCTTGGTACTTTCAATGGGCACTGTCTGAGGTGGGATTCGAACCCACGCCTCCTGGGGAGACTGCGACCTGAACGCAACGCCTTAGACTGCTCTGCCATCCTGGCATCTGGTAATGCTCTCTTGAATGTGTTTGCTTTGTTCTTGCTTGGTACTTTCAATGGGCACTGTCTGAGGTGGGATTCAACCCACGCCTCCTGGGGAGACTGTGACCTGAACGCAATGCCTTAGACCGCTCTGCCATCCTGGCAACTGGTAATTCTCTCTTGACTGTGTTTGCTTTGTTATTGCTTGGTACTTTCAATGGGCTCTGTCTGAGGTGGGATTCGAACCCACGCCTCCTGGGGAGACTGCGACCTGAACGCAACGCCTTAGACCGCTCTGCCATCCTGGCAACTGGTAATGCTCTCTTGACTTTGTTTGCTTTGTTATTGCTTGGTACTTTCAATGGGCTCTGTCTGAGGTGGGATTCGAACCCACGCCTCCTGGGGAGACTGCGACCTGAACGCAACGCCTGAGACCGCTCTGCCATCCTGGCAACTGGTAATGCTCTCTTGACTGTGTTTGCTTTGTTATTGCTTGGTACTTTCAATGGGCTCTGTCTGAGGTGGGATTCGAACCCACGCCTCCTGGGGAGACTGCAACCTGAACGCAACGCCTTAGACCGCTCTGCCATCCTGGCAACTGGTAATCCTCTCTTGACTGTGTTGGCTTTTTTCTTGCTTGGTACTATCAATGGGCTCTGTCTGAGTTGGGATTCGAACCCACGCCTCCTGGGGTTACTGCGACCTGAACGCAACGCCTTAGACAACTCTGCCATCCTGGCAACTGGTACCTCTCTCTTGACTGTGTTTGCTTTGTTCTTGCTTAGTACTTTCAATGGGCTCTGTCTGAGGCGGGATTCGAACCTACGCCTCCTGGGGAGTCTGCGACCTGAACGCAACGCCTTAGACCACTCTGCCATCCTGGCATCTGGTAATGCTCTCTTGAATGTTTTTGCTTTGTTCTTGCATGGTACTTTCAATGGGCACTGTCTGAGGCGGGATTCGAACCCACGTCTCCTGGGGAGACTGCGACCTGAACGCAACGCCTTAGACCACTCTGCCATCCTGGCATCTGGTAATGCTCTCTTGAATGTGTTTGCTTTGTTCTTGCTTGGTACTTTCAATGGGCATTGTCTGAGGTGGGATTCGAACCCACGCCTCCTGGGGAGACTGCGACCTGAACGCAACGCCTTAGACTGCTCTGCCATCCTGGCATCTGGTAATGCTCTCTTGAATGTGTTTGCTTTGTTCTTGCTTGGTACTTTCAATGGGCACTGTCTGAGGTGGGATTCAACCCACGCCTCCTGGGGAGACTGCGACCTGAACGCTACGCCTTAGACCGCTCTGCCATCCTGGCACCTGGTAATGCTCTCATCACTGTGTTTGCTTTGTTCTTGCTTGGTACTTTCAATGGGCTCTGTCTGAGGTGGGATTCGAACCCACGCCTCCTGGGGAGACTGCGACCTGAAAGCAACGCCTTAGACCGCTCTGCCATCCTGGCATCTGGTAATGCTCTCTTGAATGTGTTTGCTTTGTTCTTGCTTGGTACTTTCAATGGGCACTGTCTGAGGTGGGATTCGAACCCACGCCTCCTGGGGAGACTGCGACCTGAACGCAACGCCTTAGACCGCTCTGCCATCCTGGCATCTGGTAATGCTCTCTTGAATGTGTTTGCTTTGTTCTTGCTTGGTACTTTCAATGGGCACTGTCTGAGGTGGGATTCAACCCACGCCTCCTGGGGAGACTGCGACCTGAACGCAATGCCTTAGACCGCTCTGCCATCCTGGCACCTCGTAATGCTCTTATGACTGTGTTTGCTTTGTTCTTGCTTGGTACTTTCAATGGGCTCTGTCTGAGGTGGGATTCGAACCCCTGCGTCCTGGGGAGACTGCGACCTGAACGCAACGCCTTAGACTGCTCTGCCATCCTGGCACCTGGTAATGCTCTCATCACTGTGTTTGCTTTGTTCTTGCTTGGTACTTTCAATGGGCTCTGTCTGAGGTGGGATTCGAACCCACGCCTCCTGGGGAGACTGCGACCTGAACGCAACGCCTTAGACCGCTCTGCCATCCTGGCAACTGGTAATGCTCTCTTGACTTTATTTGCTTTGTTATTGCTTGGTACTTTCAATGGGCTCTGTCTGAGGTGGGATTCGAACCCACGCCTCCTGGGGAGACTGCGACCTGAACGCAACGCGTTAGACCGCTCTGCCATCCTGGCAACTGGTAATGCTCTCTTGACTGTGTTTGCTTTGTTATTGCTTGGTACTTTCAATGGGCTCTGTCTGAGGTGGGATTCGAACCCACGCCTCCTGGGGAGACTGCGACCTGAACGCAACGCCTTAGACCGCTCTGCCATCCTGGCAACTGGTAATTCTCTCTTGACTGTGTTTGCTTTTTTCTTGCTTGGTACTATCAATGGGCTCTGTCTGAGTTGGGATTCGAACCCACGCCTCCTGGGGTTACTGCGACCTGAACGCAACGCCTTAGACAACTCTGCCATCCTGGCAACTGGTACCTCTCTCTTGACTGTGTTTGCTTTGTTCTTGCTTGGTACTTTCAATGGGCTCTGTCTGAGGCGGGATTCGAACCCACGCCTCCTGGGGAGACTGCGACCTGAACGCAACGCCTTAGACCACTCTGCCATCCTGGCATCTGGTAATGCTCTCTTGAATGTGTTTGCTTTGTTCTTGCTTGGTACTTTCAATGGGCACTGTCTGAGGCGGGATTCGAACCCACGTCTCCTGGGGAGACTGCGACCTGAACGCAACGCCTTAGACCACTCTGCCATCCTGGCATCTGGTAATGCTCTCTTGAATGTGTTTGCTTTGTTCTTGCTTGGTACTTTCAATGGGCATTGTCTGAGGTGGGATTCGAACCCACGCCTCCTGGGGAGACTGCGACCTGAACGCAACGCCTTAGACTGCTCTGCCATCCTGGCATCTGGTAATGCTCTCTTGAATGTGTTTGCTTTGTTCTTGCTTGGTACTTTCAATGGGCACTGTCTGAGGTGGGATTCAACCCACGCCTCCTGGGGAGACTGCGACCTGAACGCTACGCCTTAGACCGCTCTGCCATCCTGGCACCTCGTAATGCTCATATGACTGTGTTTGCTTTGTTCTTGCTTGGTACTTTCAATGGGCTCTGTCTGAGGTGGGATTCGAACCCCTGCGTCCTGGGGAGACTGCGACCTGAACGCAACGCCTTAGACCGCTCTGCCATCCTGGCAACTGGGAATGCTCTCTTGACTGTGTTTGCTTTTTTATTGCTTGGTACTTACAATGGGCACTGTCTGAGGCGGGATTCGAACTCACGCCTCCTGGGGAGACTGCGACCTGAACGCAACGCCTTAGACCGCTCTGCCATCCTGGCAGCTGGTAATGCTCTCTTTACTGTGTTTGCTTTGTTATTGCTTGGTACTTTCAATGGGCTCTGTCTGAGGTGGGATTCGAACCCACGCCTCCTGGGGAGACTGCGACCTGAACGCAACGCCTTAGACCGCTCTGCCATCCTGGCATCTGGTAATGCTCTCTTGAATGTGTTTGCTTTGTTCTTGCTTGGTACTTTCAATGGGCACTGTCTGAGGTGGGATTCGAACCCACGCCTCCTGGGGAGACTGCGACCTGAACGCAACGCCTTAGACTGCTCTGCCATCCTGGCATCTGGTAATGCTCTCTTGAATGTGTTTGCTTTGTTCTTGCTTGGTACTTTCAATGGGCACTGTCTGAGGTGGGATTCAACCCACGCCTCCTGGGGAGACTGTGACCTGAACGCAATGCCTTAGACCGCTCTGCCATCCTGGCACCTCGTAATGCTCTTATGACTGTGTTTGCTTTGTTCTTGCTTGGTACTTTCAATGGGCTCTGTCTGAGGTGGGATTCGAAACCCTGCGTCCTGGGGAGACTGCGACCTGAACGCAACGCCTTAGACCGCTCTGCCATCCTGGCACCTGGTAATGCTCTCATCACTGTGTTTGCTTTGTTCTTGCTTGGTACTTTCAATGGGCTCTGTCTGAGGTGGGATTCGAACCCACGCCTCCTGGGGAGACTGCGACCTGAACGCAACGCCTTAGACCGCTCTGCCATCCTGGCAACTGGTAATGCTCTCTTGACTGTGTTTGCTTTTTTCTTGCTTGGTACTTTCAATGGGCTCTGTCTGAGGCGGGATTCGAACCCACGCCTCCTGGGGAGACTGCGACCTGAACGCAACGCCTTAGACCACTCTGCCATCCTGACAACTGGTAATGCTCTCTTGACTGTGTTTGCTTTTTTCTTGCTTGGTACTTTCAATGGGCTCTGTCTGAGGCGGGATTCGAACCTACGCCTCCTGGGGAGTCTGCGACCTGAACGCAACGCCTTAGACCACTCTGCCATCCTGGCATCTGGTAATGCTCTCTTGAATGTTTTTGCTTTGTTCTTGCATGGTACTTTCAATGGGCACTGTCTGAGGCGGGATTCGAACCCACGTCTCCTGGGGAGACTGCGACCTGAACGCAACGCCTTAGACCACTCTGCCATCCTGGCATCTGGTAATGCTCTCTTGAATGTGTTTGCTTTGTTCTTGCTTGGTACTTTCAATGGGCATTGTCTGAGGTGGGATTCGAACCCACGCCTCCTGGGGAGACTGCGACCTGAACGCAACGCCTTAGACTGCTCTGCCATCCTGGCATCTGGTAATGCTCTCTTGAATGTGTTTGCTTTGTTCTTGCTTGGTACTTTCAATGGGCACTGTCTGAGGTGGGATTCAACCCACGCCTCCTGGGGAGACTGCGACCTGAACGCTACGCCTTAGACCGCTCTGCCATCCTGGCACCTGGTAATGCTCTCATCACTGTGTTTGCTTTGTTCTTGCTTGGTACTTTCAATGGGCTCTGTCTGAGGTGGGATTCGAACCCACGCCTCCTGGGGAGACTGCGACCTGAAAGCAACGCCTTAGACCGCTCTGCCATCCTGGCATCTGGTAATGCTCTCTTGAATGTGTTTGCTTTGTTCTTGCTTGGTACTTTCAATGGGCACTGTCTGAGGTGGGATTCGAACCCACGCCTCCTGGGGAGACTGCGACCTGAACGCAACGCCTTAGACCGCTCTGCCATCCTGGCATCTGGTAATGCTCTCTTGAATGTGTTTGCTTTGTTCTTGCTTGGTACTTTCAATGGGCACTGTCTGAGGTGGGATTCAACCCACGCCTCCTGGGGAGACTGCGACCTGAACGCAATGCCTTAGACCGCTCTGCCATCCTGGCACCTCGTAATGCTCTTATGACTGTGTTTGCTTTGTTCTTGCTTGGTACTTTCAATGGGCTCTGTCTGAGGTGGGATTCGAACCCCTGCGTCCTGGGGAGACTGCGACCTGAACGCAACGCCTTAGACTGCTCTGCCATCCTGGCACCTGGTAATGCTCTCATCACTGTGTTTGCTTTGTTCTTGCTTGGTACTTTCAATGGGCTCTGTCTGAGGTGGGATTCGAACCCACGCCTCCTGGGGAGACTGCGACCTGAACGCAACGCCTTAGACCGCTCTGCCATCCTGGCAACTGGTAATGCTCTCTTGACTTTATTTGCTTTGTTATTGCTTGGTACTTTCAATGGGCTCTGTCTGAGGTGGGATTCGAACCCACGCCTCCTGGGGAGACTGCGACCTGAACGCAACGCGTTAGACCGCTCTGCCATCCTGGCAACTGGTAATGCTCTCTTGACTGTGTTTGCTTTGTTATTGCTTGGTACTTTCAATGGGCTCTGTCTGAGGTGGGATTCGAACCCACGCCTCCTGGGGAGACTGCGACCTGAACGCAACGCCTTAGACCGCTCTGCCATCCTGGCAACTGGTAATTCTCTCTTGACTGTGTTTGCTTTTTTCTTGCTTGGTACTATCAATGGGCTCTGTCTGAGTTGGGATTCGAACCCACGCCTCCTGGGGTTACTGCGACCTGAACGCAACGCCTTAGACAACTCTGCCATCCTGGCAACTGGTACCTCTCTCTTGACTGTGTTTGCTTTGTTCTTGCTTGGTACTTTCAATGGGCTCTGTCTGAGGCGGGATTCGAACCCACGCCTCCTGGGGAGACTGCGACCTGAACGCAACGCCTTAGACCACTCTGCCATCCTGGCATCTGGTAATGCTCTCTTGAATGTGTTTGCTTTGTTCTTGCTTGGTACTTTCAATGGGCACTGTCTGAGGCGGGATTCGAACCCACGTCTCCTGGGGAGACTGCGACCTGAACGCAACGCCTTAGACCACTCTGCCATCCTGGCATCTGGTAATGCTCTCTTGAATGTGTTTGCTTTGTTCTTGCTTGGTACTTTCAATGGGCATTGTCTGAGGTGGGATTCGAACCCACGCCTCCTGGGGAGACTGCGACCTGAACGCAACGCCTTAGACTGCTCTGCCATCCTGGCATCTGGTAATGCTCTCTTGAATGTGTTTGCTTTGTTCTTGCTTGGTACTTTCAATGGGCACTGTCTGAGGTGGGATTCAACCCACGCCTCCTGGGGAGACTGCGACCTGAACGCTACGCCTTAGACCGCTCTGCCATCCTGGCAACTCGTAATGCTCATATGACTGTGTTTGCTTTGTTCTTGCTTGGTACTTTCAATGGGCTCTGTCTGAGGTGGGATTCGAACCCCTGCGTCCTGGGGAGACTGCGACCTGAACGCAACGCCTTAGACCGCTCTGCCATCCTGGCAACTGGGAATGCTCTCTTGACTGTGTTTGCTTTTTTATTGCTTGGTACTTACAATGGGCACTGTCTGAGGCGGGATTCGAACTCACGCCTCCTGGGGAGACTGCGACCTGAACGCAACGCCTTAGACCGCTCTGCCATCCTGGCAGCTGGTAATGCTCTCTTTACTGTGTTTGCTTTGTTATTGCTTGGTACTTTCAATGGGCTCTGTCTGAGGTGGGATTCGAACCCACGCCTCCTGGGGAGACTGCGACCTGAACGCAACGCCTTAGACCGCTCTGCCATCCTGGCATCTGGTAATGCTCTCTTGAATGTGTTTGCTTTGTTCTTGCTTGGTACTTTCAATGGGCACTGTCTGAGGTGGGATTCGAACCCACGCCTCCTGGGGAGACTGCGACCTGAACGCAACGCCTTAGACTGCTCTGCCATCCTGGCATCTGGTAATGCTCTCTTGAATGTGTTTGCTTTGTTCTTGCTTGGTACTTTCAATGGGCACTGTCTGAGGTGGGATTCAACCCACGCCTCCTGGGGAGACTGTGACCTGAACGCAATGCCTTAGACCGCTCTGCCATCCTGGCACCTCGTAATGCTCTTATGACTGTGTTTGCTTTGTTCTTGCTTGGTACTTTCAATGGGCTCTGTCTGAGGTGGGATTCGAAACCCTGCGTCCTGGGGAGACTGCGACCTGAACGCAACGCCTTAGACCGCTCTGCCATCCTGGCACCTGGTAATGCTCTCATCACTGTGTTTGCTTTGTTCTTGCTTGGTACTTTCAATGGGCTCTGTCTGAGGTGGGATTCGAACCCACGCCTCCTGGGGAGACTGCGACCTGAACGCAACGCCTTAGACCGCTCTGCCATCCTGGCAACTGGTAATGCTCTCTTGACTGTGTTTGCTTTTTTCTTGCTTGGTACTTTCAATGGGCTCTGTCTGAGGCGGGATTCGAACCCACGCCTCCTGGGGAGACTGCGACCTGAACGCAACGCCTTAGACCACTCTGCCATCCTGACAACTGGTAATGCTCTCTTGACTGTGTTTGCTTTTTTCTTGCTTGGTACTTTCAATGGGCTCTGTCTGAGGCGGGATTCGAACCCACGCCTCCTGGGGAGACTGCGACCTGAACGCAACGCTTTAGACCACTCTGCCATCCTGGCATCTGTTAATGCTCTCTTGAATGTGTTTGCTTTGTTCTTGCTTGGTACTTTCAATGGGCTCTGTCTGAGGTGGGATTCGAACCCCTGCGTCCTGGGGAGACTGCGTCCTGAACGCAACGCCTTAGACCGCTCTGCCATCCTGGCAACTGGTAATGCTCTCTTGACTGTGTTTGCTTTATTATTGCTTGGTACTTTCAATGGGCACTGTCTGAGGCGGGATTCGAACTCACGCCTCCTGGGGAGACTGCGACCTGAACGCAACGCCTTAGACCGCTCTGCCATCCTGGCACCTCGTAATGCTCTTATGACTGTGTTTGCTTTGTTCTTGCTTGGTACTTTCAATGGGCTCTGTCTGAGGTGGGATTCGAAACCCTGCGTCCTGGGGAGACTGCGACCTGAACGCAACGCCTTAGACCGCTCTGCCATCCTGGCACCTGGTAATGCTCTCATCACTGTGTTTGCTTTGTTCTTGCTTGGTACTTTCAATGGGCTCTGTCTGAGGTGGGATTCGAACCCACGCCTCCTGGGGAGACTGCGACCTGAACGCAACGCCTTAGACCGCTCTGCCATCCTGGCAACTGGTAATGCTCTCTTGACTGTGTTTGCTTTTTTCTTGCTTGGTACTTTCAATGGGCTCTGTCTGAGGCGGGATTCGAACCCACGCCTCCTGGGGAGACTGCGACCTGAACGCAACGCCTTAGACCACTCTGCCATCCTGACAACTGGTAATGCTCTCTTGACTGTGTTTGCTTTTTTCTTGCTTGGTACTTTCAATGGGCTCTGTCTGAGGCGGGATTCGAACCTACGCCTCCTGGGGAGTCTGCGACCTGAACGCAACGCCTTAGACCACTCTGCCATCCTGGCATCTGGTAATGCTCTCTTGAATGTTTTTGCTTTGTTCTTGCATGGTACTTTCAATGGGCACTGTCTGAGGCGGGATTCGAACCCACGTCTCCTGGGGAGACTGCGACCTGAACGCAACGCCTTAGACCACTCTGCCATCCTGGCATCTGGTAATGCTCTCTTGAATGTGTTTGCTTTGTTCTTGCTTGGTACTTTCAATGGGCATTGTCTGAGGTGGGATTCGAACCCACGCCTCCTGGGGAGACTGCGACCTGAACGCAACGCCTTAGACTGCTCTGCCATCCTGGCATCTGGTAATGCTCTCTTGAATGTGTTTGCTTTGTTCTTGCTTGGTACTTTCAATGGGCACTGTCTGAGGTGGGATTCAACCCACGCCTCCTGGGGAGACTGCGACCTGAACGCTACGCCTTAGACCGCTCTGCCATCCTGGCACCTGGTAATGCTCTCATCACTGTGTTTGCTTTGTTCTTGCTTGGTACTTTCAATGGGCTCTGTCTGAGGTGGGATTCGAACCCACGCCTCCTGGGGAGACTGCGACCTGAAAGCAACGCCTTAGACCGCTCTGCCATCCTGGCATCTGGTAATGCTCTCTTGAATGTGTTTGCTTTGTTCTTGCTTGGTACTTTCAATGGGCTCTGTCTGAGGCGGGATTCGAACCCACGCCTCCTGGGGAGACTGCGACCTGAACGCAACGCTTTAGACCACTCTGCCATCCTGGCATCTGTTAATGCTCTCTTGAATGTGTTTGCTTTGTTCTTGCTTGGTACTTTCAATGGGCTCTGTCTGAGGTGGGATTCGAACCCCTGCGTCCTGGGGAGACTGCGTCCTGAACGCAACGCCTTAGACCGCTCTGCCATCCTGGCAACTGGTAATGCTCTCTTGACTGTGTTTGCTTTATTATTGCTTGGTACTTTCAATGGGCACTGTCTGAGGCGGGATTCGAACTCACGCCTCCTGGGGAGACTGCGACCTGAACGCAACGCCTTAGACCGCTCTGCCATCCTGGCAACTGGTAATGCTCTCATCACTGTGTTTGCTTTGTTATTGCTTGGTACTTTCAATGGGCTCTGTCTGAGGTGGGATTCGAACCCACGCCTCCTGGGGAGACTGCGACCTGAACGCAACGCCTTAGACCGCTCTGCCATCCTGGCAACTGGTAATGCTCTCTTGACTGTGTTTGCTTTGTTATTGCTTGGTACTTTCAATGGGCTCTGTCTGAGGTGGGATTCGAACCCACGCCTCCTGGGGAGACTGCGACCTGAACGCAACGCCTTAGACCGCTCTGCCATCCTGGCAACTGGTAATTCTCTCTTGACTGTGTTTGCTTTTTTCTTGCTTGGTACTATCAATGGGCTCTGTCTGAGTTGGGATTCGAACCCACGCCTCCTGGGGTTACTGCGACCTGAACGCAACGCCTTAGACAACTCTGCCATCCTGGCAACTGGTACCTCTCTCTTGACTGTGTTTGCTTTGTTCTTGCTTGGTACTTTCAATGGGCTCTGTCTGAGGCGGGATTCGAACCCACGCCTCCTGGGGAGACTGCGACCTGAACGCAACGCCTTAGACCACTCTGCCATCCTGGCATCTGGTAATGCTCTCTTGACTGTGTTTGCTTTATTATTGCTTGGTACTTTCAATGGGCTCTGTCTGAGGTGGGATTCGAACCCACGCCTCCTGGGGAGACTGCGACCTGAACGCAACGCCTTAGACCGCTCTGCCATCCTGGCAACTGGTAATGCTCTCATCACTGTGTTTGCTTTGTTATTGCTTGGTACTTTCAATGGGCTCTGTCTGAGGTGGGATTCGAACCCACGCCTCCTGGGGAGACTGCGACCTGAACGCAACGCCTTAGACTGCTCTGCCATCCTGGCAACTGGTAATGCTCTCTTGACTTTGTTTGCTTTGTTTTTGCTTGGTACTTTCAATGGGCTCTGTCTGAGGTGGGATTCGAACCCACGCCTCCTGGGGAGACTGCGACCTGAACGCAACGCCTTAGACCGCTCTGCCATCCTGGCAACTGGTAATGCTCTCTTGACTGTGTTTGCTTTGTTATTGCTTGGTACTTTCAATGGGCTCTGTCTGAGGTGGGATTCGAACCCACGCCTCCTGGGGTTACTGCGACCTGAACGCAACGCCTTAGACTGCTCTGCCATCCTGGCATCTGGTAATTCTCTCTTGACTGTGTTTGCTTTGTTATTGCTTGGTACTTTCAATGGGCTCTGTCTGAGGTGGGATTCGAACCCACGCCTCCTGGGGTGACTGCGACCTGAACGCAACGCCTTAGACCGCTCTGCCATCCTGGCAACTGGTAATGCTCTCTTGACTGTGTTTGCTTTATTATTGCTTGGTACTTTCAATGGGCACTGTCTGAAGTGGGATTCGAACCCACGCCTCCTGGGGAGACTGCGACCTGAACGCAACGCCTTAGACTGCTCTGCCATCCTGGCATCTGGTAATGCTCTCTTGAATGTGTTTGCTTTATTATTGCTTGGTACTTTAAATGGGCACTGTCTGAGGTGGGATTCAACCCACGCCTCCTGGGGAGACTGCGACCTGAACGCAACGCCTTAGACCGCTCTGCCATTCTGGCACCTCGTAATGCTCATATGACTGTGTTTGCTTTGTTCTTGCTTGGTACTTTCAATGGGCTCTGTCTGAGGTGGGATTCGAACCCCTGCGTCCTGGGGAGACTGCGACCTGAACGCAACGCCTTAGACCGCTCTGCCATCCTGGCAGCTGGTAATGCTCTCTTTCCTGTGTTTGCTTTGTTATTGCTTGGTACTTTCAATGGGCTCTGTCTGAGGTGGGATTCGAACCCACGCCTCCTGGGGAGACTGCGACCTGAACGCAACGCCTTAGACCGCTCTGCCATCCTGGCAACTGGTAATGCTCTCTTGACTGTGTTTGCTTTGTTATTGCTTGGTACTTTCAATGGGCTCTGTCTGAGGTGGGATTCGAACCCACGCCTCCTGGGGAGACTGCGACCTGAACGCAACGCCTTAGACCGCTCTGCCATCCTGGCAACTGGTAATTCTCTCTTGACTGTGTTTGCTTTTTTCTTGCTTGGTACTATCAATGGGCTCTGTCTGAGTTGGGATTCGAACCCACGCCTCCTGGGGTTACTGCGACCTGAACGCAACGCCTTAGACAACTCTGCCATCCTGGCAACTGGTACCTCTCTCTTGACTGTGTTTGCTTTGTTCTTGCTTGGTACTTTCAATGGGCTCTGTCTGAGGCGGGATTCGAACCCACGCCTCCTGGGGAGACTGCGACCTGAACGCAACGCCTTAGACCACTCTGCCATCCTGGCATCTGGTAATGCTCTCTTGACTGTGTTTGCTTTATTATTGCTTGGTACTTTCAATGGGCTCTGTCTGAGGTGGGATTCGAACCCACGCCTCCTGGGGAGACTGCGACCTGAACGCAACGCCTTAGACCGCTCTGCCATCCTGGCAACTGGTAATGCTCTCATCACTGTGTTTGCTTTGTTATTGCTTGGTACTTTCAATGGGCTCTGTCTGAGGTGGGATTCGAACCCACGCCTCCTGGGGAGACTGCGACCTGAACGCAACGCCTTAGACTGCTCTGCCATCCTGGCAACTGGTAATGCTCTCTTGACTTTGTTTGCTTTGTTTTTGCTTGGTACTTTCAATGGGCTCTGTCTGAGGTGGGATTCGAACCCACGCCTCCTGGGGAGACTGCGACCTGAACGCAACGCCTTAGACCGCTCTGCCATCCTGGCAACTGGTAATGCTCTCTTGACTGTGTTTGCTTTGTTATTGCTTGGTACTTTCAATGGGCTCTGTCTGAGGTGGGATTCGAACCCACGCCTCCTGGGGTTACTGCGACCTGAACGCAACGCCTTAGACTGCTCTGCCATCCTGGCATCTGGTAATTCTCTCTTGACTGTGTTTGCTTTGTTATTGCTTGGTACTTTCAATGGGCTCTGTCTGAGGTGGGATTCGAACCCACGCCTCCTGGGGTGACTGCGACCTGAACGCAACGCCTTAGACCGCTCTGCCATCCTGGCAACTGGTAATGCTCTCTTGACTGTGTTTGCTTTATTATTGCTTGGTACTTTCAATGGGCACTGTCTGAAGTGGGATTCGAACCCACGCCTCCTGGGGAGACTGCGACCTGAACGCAACGCCTTAGACTGCTCTGCCATCCTGGCATCTGGTAATGCTCTCTTGAATGTGTTTGCTTTATTATTGCTTGGTACTTTAAATGGGCACTGTCTGAGGTGGGATTCAACCCACGCCTCCTGGGGAGACTGCGACCTGAACGCAACGCCTTAGACCGCTCTGCCATTCTGGCACCTCGTAATGCTCATATGACTGTGTTTGCTTTGTTCTTGCTTGGTACTTTCAATGGGCTCTGTCTGAGGTGGGATTCGAACCCCTGCGTCCTGGGGAGACTGCGACCTGAACGCAACGCCTTAGACCGCTCTGCCATCCTGGCAACTGGTAATGCTCTCTTGACTGTGTTTGCTTTATTATTGCTTGGTACTTTCAATGGGCACTGTCTGAGGCGGGATTTGAACTCACGCCTCCTGGGGAGACTGCGACCTGAACGCAACGCCTTAGACCGCTCTGCCATCCTGGCAGCTGGTAATGCTCTCTTGACTGTGTTTGCTTTGTTATTGCTTGGTACTTTCAATGGGCTCAGTCTGAGGCGGGATTCGCACCCACGCCTCCTGGGGTTACTGCGACCTGAACGCAACGCCTTAGACCGCTCTGCCATCCTGGCAGCTGGTAATGCTCTCTTTCCTGTGTTTGCTTTGTTATTGCTTGGTACTTTCAATGGGCTCTGTCTGAGGTGGGATTCGAACCCACGCCTCCTGGGGAGACTGCGACCTGAACGCAACGCCTTAGACCGCTCTGCCATCCTGGCACCTCGTAATGCTCATATGACTGTGTTTGCTTTGTTCTTGCTTGGTACTTTCAATGGGCTCTGTCTGAGGTGGGATTCGAACCCCTGCGTCCTGGGGAGACTGCGACCTGAACGCAACGCCTTAGACCGCTCTGCCATCCTGGCAACTGGGAATGCTCTCTTGACTGTGTTTGCTTTTTTATTGCTTGGTACTTACAATGGGCACTGTCTGAGGCGGGATTCGAACTCACGCCTCCTGGGGAGACTGCGACCTGAACGCAACGCCTTAGACCGCTCTGCCATCCTGGCAGCTGGTAATGCTCTCTTTACTGTGTTTGCTTTGTTATTGCTTGGTACTTTCAATGGGCTCTGTCTGAGGTGGGATTCGAACCCACGCCTCCTGGGGAGACTGCGACCTGAACGCAACGCCTTAGACCGCTCTGCCATCCTGGCATCTGGTAATGCTCTCTTGAATGTGTTTGCTTTGTTCTTGCTTGGTACTTTCAATGGGCACTGTCTGAGGTGGGATTCGAACCCACGCCTCCTGGGGAGACTGCGACCTGAACGCAACGCCTTAGACTGCTCTGCCATCCTGGCATCTGGTAATGCTCTCTTGAATGTGTTTGCTTTGTTCTTGCTTGGTACTTTCAATGGGCACTGTCTGAGGTGGGATTCAACCCACGCCTCCTGGGGAGACTGTGACCTGAACGCAATGCCTTAGACCGCTCTGCCATCCTGGCACCTCGTAATGCTCTTATGACTGTGTTTGCTTTGTTCTTGCTTGGTACTTTCAATGGGCTCTGTCTGAGGTGGGATTCGAAACCCTGCGTCCTGGGGAGACTGCGACCTGAACGCAACGCCTTAGACCGCTCTGCCATCCTGGCACCTGGTAATGCTCTCATCACTGTGTTTGCTTTGTTCTTGCTTGGTACTTTCAATGGGCTCTGTCTGAGGTGGGATTCGAACCCACGCCTCCTGGGGAGACTGCGACCTGAACGCAACGCCTTAGACCGCTCTGCCATCCTGGCAACTGGTAATGCTCTCTTGACTGTGTTTGCTTTTTTCTTGCTTGGTACTTTCAATGGGCTCTGTCTGAGGCGGGATTCGAACCCACGCCTCCTGGGGAGACTGCGACCTGAACGCAACGCCTTAGACCACTCTGCCATCCTGACAACTGGTAATGCTCTCTTGACTGTGTTTGCTTTTTTCTTGCTTGGTACTTTCAATGGGCTCTGTCTGAGGCGGGATTCGAACCCACGCCTCCTGGGGAGACTGCGACCTGAACGCAACGCTTTAGACCACTCTGCCATCCTGGCATCTGTTAATGCTCTCTTGAATGTGTTTGCTTTGTTCTTGCTTGGTACTTTCAATGGGCTCTGTCTGAGGTGGGATTCGAACCCCTGCGTCCTGGGGAGACTGCGTCCTGAACGCAACGCCTTAGACCGCTCTGCCATCCTGGCAACTGGTAATGCTCTCTTGACTGTGTTTGCTTTATTATTGCTTGGTACTTTCAATGGGCACTGTCTGAGGCGGGATTCGAACTCACGCCTCCTGGGGAGACTGCGACCTGAACGCAACGCCTTAGACCGCTCTGCCATCCTGGCACCTCGTAATGCTCTTATGACTGTGTTTGCTTTGTTCTTGCTTGGTACTTTCAATGGGCTCTGTCTGAGGTGGGATTCGAAACCCTGCGTCCTGGGGAGACTGCGACCTGAACGCAACGCCTTAGACCGCTCTGCCATCCTGGCACCTGGTAATGCTCTCATCACTGTGTTTGCTTTGTTCTTGCTTGGTACTTTCAATGGGCTCTGTCTGAGGTGGGATTCGAACCCACGCCTCCTGGGGAGACTGCGACCTGAACGCAACGCCTTAGACCGCTCTGCCATCCTGGCAACTGGTAATGCTCTCTTGACTGTGTTTGCTTTTTTCTTGCTTGGTACTTTCAATGGGCTCTGTCTGAGGCGGGATTCGAACCCACGCCTCCTGGGGAGACTGCGACCTGAACGCAACGCCTTAGACCACTCTGCCATCCTGACAACTGGTAATGCTCTCTTGACTGTGTTTGCTTTTTTCTTGCTTGGTACTTTCAATGGGCTCTGTCTGAGGCGGGATTCGAACCTACGCCTCCTGGGGAGTCTGCGACCTGAACGCAACGCCTTAGACCACTCTGCCATCCTGGCATCTGGTAATGCTCTCTTGAATGTTTTTGCTTTGTTCTTGCATGGTACTTTCAATGGGCACTGTCTGAGGCGGGATTCGAACCCACGTCTCCTGGGGAGACTGCGACCTGAACGCAACGCCTTAGACCACTCTGCCATCCTGGCATCTTGTAATGCTCTCTTGAATGTGTTTGCTTTGTTCTTGCTTGGTACTTTCAATGGGCATTGTCTGAGGTGGGATTCGAACCCACGCCTCCTGGGGAGACTGCGACCTGAACGCAACGCCTTAGACTGCTCTGCCATCCTGGCATCTGGTAATGCTCTCTTGAATGTGTTTGCTTTGTTCTTGCTTGGTACTTTCAATGGGCACTGTCTGAGGTGGGATTCAACCCACGCCTCCTGGGGAGACTGCGACCTGAACGCTACGCCTTAGACCGCTCTGCCATCCTGGCACCTGGTAATGCTCTCATCACTGTGTTTGCTTTGTTCTTGCTTGGTACTTTCAATGGGCTCTGTCTGAGGTGGGATTCGAACCCACGCCTCCTGGGGAGACTGCGACCTGAAAGCAACGCCTTAGACCGCTCTGCCATCCTGGCATCTGGTAATGCTCTCTTGAATGTGTTTGCTTTGTTCTTGCTTGGTACTTTCAATGGGCACTGTCTGAGGTGGGATTCGAACCCACGCCTCCTGGGGAGACTGCGACCTGAACGCAACGCATTAGACCGCTCTGCCATCCTGGCATCTGGTAATGCTCTCTTGAATGTGTTTGCTTTGTTCTTGCTTGGTACTTTCAATGGGCACTGTCTGAGGCGGGATTCGAACCCACGTCTCCTGGGGAGACTGCGACCTGAACGCAACGCCTTAGACCACTCTGCCATCCTGGCATCTGGTAATGCTCTCTTGAATGTGTTTGCTTTGTTCTTGCTTGGTACTTTCAATGGGCATTGTCTGAGGTGGGATTCGAACCCACGCCTCCTGGGGAGACTGCGACCTGAACGCAACACCTTAGACTGCTCTGCCATCCTGGCATCTGGTAATGCTCTCTTGAATGTGTTTGCTTTGTTCTTGCTTGGTACTTTCAATGGGCACTGTCTGAGGTGGGATTCAACCCACGCCTCCTGGGGAGACTGCGACCTGAACGCTACGCCTTAGACCGCTCTGCCATCCTGGCACCTCGTAATGCTCATATGACTGTGTGTGCTTTGTTCTTGCTTGGTACTTTCAATGGGCTCTGTCTGAGGTGGGATTCGAACCCCTGCGTCCTGGGGAGACTGCGACCTGAACGCAACGCCTTAGACCGCTCTGCCATCCTGGCAACTGGGAATGCTCTCTTGACTGTGTTTGCTTTTTTATTGCTTGGTACTTACAATGGGCACTGTCTGAGGCGGGATTCGAACTCACGCCTCCTGGGGAGACTGCGACCTGAACGCAACGCCTTAGACCGCTCTGCCATCCTGGCAGCTGGTAATGCTCTCTTTACTGTGTTTGCTTTGTTATTGCTTGGTACTTTCAATGGGCTCTGTCTGAGGTGGGATTCGAACCCACGCCTCCTGGGGAGACTGCGACCTGAACGCAACGCCTTAGACCGCTCTGCCATCCTGGCATCTGGTAATGCTCTCTTGAATGTGTTTGCTTTGTTCTTGCTTGGTACTTTCAATGGGCACTGTCTGAGGTGGGATTCGAACCCACGCCTCCTGGGGAGACTGCGACCTGAACGCAACGCCTTAGACTGCTCTGCCATCCTGGCATCTGGTAATGCTCTCTTGAATGTGTTTGCTTTGTTCTTGCTTGGTACTTTCAATGGGCACTGTCTGAGGTGGGATTCAACCCACGCCTCCTGGGGAGACTGTGACCTGAACGCAATGCCTTAGACCGCTCTGCCATCCTGGCACCTCGTAATGCTCTTATGACTGTGTTTGCTTTGTTCTTGCTTGGTACTTTCAATGGGCTCTGTCTGAGGTGGGATTCGAAACCCTGCGTCCTGGGGAGACTGCGACCTGAACGCAACGCCTTAGACCGCTCTGCCATCCTGGCACCTGGTAATGCTCTCATCACTGTGTTTGCTTTGTTCTTGCTTGGTACTTTCAATGGGCTCTGTCTGAGGTGGGATTCGAACCCACGCCTCCTGGGGAGACTGCGACCTGAACGCAACGCCTTAGACCGCTCTGCCATCCTGGCAACTGGTAATGCTCTCTTGACTGTGTTTGCTTTTTTCTTGCTTGGTACTTTCAATGGGCTCTGTCTGAGGCGGGATTCGAACCCACGCCTCCTGGGGAGACTGCGACCTGAACGCAACGCCTTAGACCACTCTGCCATCCTGGCAACTGGTAATGCTCTCTTGACTGTGTTTGCTTTTTTCTTGCTTGGTACTTTCAATGGGCTCTGTCTGAGGCGGGATTCGAACCCACGCCTCCTGGGGAGACTGCGACCTGAACGCAACGCTTTAGACCACTCTGCCATCCTGGCATCTGTTAATGCTCTCTTGAATGTGTTTGCTTTGTTCTTGCTTGGTACTTTCAATGGGCTCTGTCTGAGGTGGGATTCGAACCCCTGCGTCCTGGGGAGACTGCGTCCTGAACGCAACGCCTTAGACCGCTCTGCCATCCTGGCAACTGGTAATGCTCTCTTGACTGTGTTTGCTTTATTATTGCTTGGTACTTTCAATGGGCACTGTCTGAGGCGGGATTCGAACTCACGCCTCCTGGGGAGACTGCGACCTGAACGCAACGCCTTAGACCGCTCTGCCATCCTGGCAGCTGGTAATGCTCTCTTTCCTGTGTTTGCTTTGTTATTGCTTGGTACTTTCAATGGGCTCTGTCTGAGGTGGGATTCGAACCCACGCCTCCTGGGGAGACTGCGACCTGAACGCAACGCCTTAGACCGCTCTGCCATCCTGGCAACTGGTAATGCTCTCATCACTGTGTTTGCTTTGTTATTGCTTGGTACTTTCAATGGGCTCTGTCTGAGGTGGGATTCGAACCCACGCCTCCTGGGGAGACTGCGACCTGAACGCAACGCCTTAGACCGCTCTGCCATCCTGGCAACTGGTAATGCTCTCTTGACTGTGTTTGCTTTGTTATTGCTTGGTACTTTCAATGGGCTCTGTCTGAGGTGGGATTCGAACCCACGCCTCCTGGGGAGACTGCGACCTGAACGCAACGCCTTAGACCGCTCTGCCATCCTGGCAACTGGTAATTCTCTCTTGACTGTGTTTGCTTTTTTCTTGCTTGGTACTATCAATGGGCTCTGTCTGAGTTGGGATTCGAACCCACGCCTCCTGGGGTTACTGCGACCTGAACGCAACGCCTTAGACAACTCTGCCATCCTGGCAACTGGTACCTCTCTCTTGACTGTGTTTGCTTTGTTCTTGCTTGGTACTTTCAATGGGCTCTGTCTGAGGCGGGATTCGAACCCACGCCTCCTGGGGAGACTGCGACCTGAACGCAACGCCTTAGACCACTCTGCCATCCTGGCATCTGGTAATGCTCTCTTGACTGTGTTTGCTTTATTATTGCTTGGTACTTTCAATGGGCTCTGTCTGAGGTGGGATTCGAACCCACGCCTCCTGGGGAGACTGCGACCTGAACGCAACGCCTTAGACCGCTCTGCCATCCTGGCAACTGGTAATGCTCTCATCACTGTGTTTGCTTTGTTATTGCTTGGTACTTTCAATGGGCTCTGTCTGAGGTGGGATTCGAACCCACGCCTCCTGGGGAGACTGCGACCTGAACGCAACGCCTTAGACTGCTCTGCCATCCTGGCAACTGGTAATGCTCTCTTGACTTTGTTTGCTTTGTTTTTGCTTGGTACTTTCAATGGGCTCTGTCTGAGGTGGGATTCGAACCCACGCCTCCTGGGGAGACTGCGACCTGAACGCAACGCCTTAGACCGCTCTGCCATCCTGGCAACTGGTAATGCTCTCTTGACTGTGTTTGCTTTGTTATTGCTTGGTACTTTCAATGGGCTCTGTCTGAGGTGGGATTCGAACCCACGCCTCCTGGGGTTACTGCGACCTGAACGCAACGCCTTAGACTGCTCTGCCATCCTGGCATCTGGTAATTCTCTCTTGACTGTGTTTGCTTTGTTATTGCTTGGTACTTTCAATGGGCTCTGTCTGAGGTGGGATTCGAACCCACGCCTCCTGGGGTGACTGCGACCTGAACGCAACGCCTTAGACCGCTCTGCCATCCTGGCAACTGGTAATGCTCTCTTGACTGTGTTTGCTTTATTATTGCTTGGTACTTTCAATGGGCACTGTCTGAAGTGGGATTCGAACCCACGCCTCCTGGGGAGACTGCGACCTGAACGCAACGCCTTAGACTGCTCTGCCATCCTGGCATCTGGTAATGCTCTCTTGAATGTGTTTGCTTTATTATTGCTTGGTACTTTAAATGGGCACTGTCTGAGGTGGGATTCAACCCACGCCTCCTGGGGAGACTGCGACCTGAACGCAACGCCTTAGACCGCTCTGCCATTCTGGCACCTCGTAATGCTCATATGACTGTGTTTGCTTTGTTCTTGCTTGGTACTTTCAATGGGCTCTGTCTGAGGTGGGATTCGAACCCCTGCGTCCTGGGGAGACTGCGACCTGAACGCAACGCCTTAGACCGCTCTGCCATCCTGGCAACTGGTAATGCTCTCTTGACTGTGTTTGCTTTATTATTGCTTGGTACTTTCAATGGGCACTGTCTGAGGCGGGATTTGAACTCACGCCTCCTGGGGAGACTGCGACCTGAACGCAACGCCTTAGACCGCTCTGCCATCCTGGCAGCTGGTAATGCTCTCTTGACTGTGTTTGCTTTGTTATTGCTTGGTACTTTCAATGGGCTCAGTCTGAGGCGGGATTCGCACCCACGCCTCCTGGGGTTACTGCGACCTGAACGCAACGCCTTAGACCGCTCTGCCATCCTGGCAGCTGGTAATGCTCTCTTTCCTGTGTTTGCTTTGTTATTGCTTGGTACTTTCAATGGGCTCTGTCTGAGGTGGGATTCGAACCCACGCCTCCTGGGGAGACTGCGACCTGAACGCAACGCCTTAGACCGCTCTGCCATCCTGGCACCTCGTAATGCTCATATGACTGTGTTTGCTTTGTTCTTGCTTGGTACTTTCAATGGGCTCTGTCTGAGGTGGGATTCGAACCCCTGCGTCCTGGGGAGACTGCGACCTGAACGCAACGCCTTAGACCGCTCTGCCATCCTGGCAACTGGGAATGCTCTCTTGACTGTGTTTGCTTTTTTATTGCTTGGTACTTACAATGGGCACTGTCTGAGGCGGGATTCGAACTCACGCCTCCTGGGGAGACTGCGACCTGAACGCAACGCCTTAGACCGCTCTGCCATCCTGGCAGCTGGTAATGCTCTCTTTACTGTGTTTGCTTTGTTATTGCTTGGTACTTTCAATGGGCTCTGTCTGAGGTGGGATTCGAACCCACGCCTCCTGGGGAGACTGCGACCTGAACGCAACGCCTTAGACCGCTCTGCCATCCTGGCATCTGGTAATGCTCTCTTGAATGTGTTTGCTTTGTTCTTGCTTGGTACTTTCAATGGGCACTGTCTGAGGTGGGATTCGAACCCACGCCTCCTGGGGAGACTGCGACCTGAACGCAACGCCTTAGACTGCTCTGCCATCCTGGCATCTGGTAATGCTCTCTTGAATGTGTTTGCTTTGTTCTTGCTTGGTACTTTCAATGGGCACTGTCTGAGGTGGGATTCAACCCACGCCTCCTGGGGAGACTGTGACCTGAACGCAATGCCTTAGACCGCTCTGCCATCCTGGCACCTCGTAATGCTCTTATGACTGTGTTTGCTTTGTTCTTGCTTGGTACTTTCAATGGGCTCTGTCTGAGGTGGGATTCGAAACCCTGCGTCCTGGGGAGACTGCGACCTGAACGCAACGCCTTAGACCGCTCTGCCATCCTGGCACCTGGTAATGCTCTCATCACTGTGTTTGCTTTGTTCTTGCTTGGTACTTTCAATGGGCTCTGTCTGAGGTGGGATTCGAACCCACGCCTCCTGGGGAGACTGCGACCTGAACGCAACGCCTTAGACCGCTCTGCCATCCTGGCAACTGGTAATGCTCTCTTGACTGTGTTTGCTTTTTTCTTGCTTGGTACTTTCAATGGGCTCTGTCTGAGGCGGGATTCGAACCCACGCCTCCTGGGGAGACTGCGACCTGAACGCAACGCCTTAGACCACTCTGCCATCCTGACAACTGGTAATGCTCTCTTGACTGTGTTTGCTTTTTTCTTGCTTGGTACTTTCAATGGGCTCTGTCTGAGGCGGGATTCGAACCCACGCCTCCTGGGGAGACTGCGACCTGAACGCAACGCTTTAGACCACTCTGCCATCCTGGCATCTGTTAATGCTCTCTTGAATGTGTTTGCTTTGTTCTTGCTTGGTACTTTCAATGGGCTCTGTCTGAGGTGGGATTCGAACCCCTGCGTCCTGGGGAGACTGCGTCCTGAACGCAACGCCTTAGACCGCTCTGCCATCCTGGCAACTGGTAATGCTCTCTTGACTGTGTTTGCTTTATTATTGCTTGGTACTTTCAATGGGCACTGTCTGAGGCGGGATTCGAACTCACGCCTCCTGGGGAGACTGCGACCTGAACGCAACGCCTTAGACCGCTCTGCCATCCTGGCACCTCGTAATGCTCTTATGACTGTGTTTGCTTTGTTCTTGCTTGGTACTTTCAATGGGCTCTGTCTGAGGTGGGATTCGAAACCCTGCGTCCTGGGGAGACTGCGACCTGAACGCAACGCCTTAGACCGCTCTGCCATCCTGGCACCTGGTAATGCTCTCATCACTGTGTTTGCTTTGTTCTTGCTTGGTACTTTCAATGGGCTCTGTCTGAGGTGGGATTCGAACCCACGCCTCCTGGGGAGACTGCGACCTGAACGCAACGCCTTAGACCGCTCTGCCATCCTGGCAACTGGTAATGCTCTCTTGACTGTGTTTGCTTTTTTCTTGCTTGGTACTTTCAATGGGCTCTGTCTGAGGCGGGATTCGAACCCACGCCTCCTGGGGAGACTGCGACCTGAACGCAACGCCTTAGACCACTCTGCCATCCTGACAACTGGTAATGCTCTCTTGACTGTGTTTGCTTTTTTCTTGCTTGGTACTTTCAATGGGCTCTGTCTGAGGCGGGATTCGAACCTACGCCTCCTGGGGAGTCTGCGACCTGAACGCAACGCCTTAGACCACTCTGCCATCCTGGCATCTGGTAATGCTCTCTTGAATGTTTTTGCTTTGTTCTTGCATGGTACTTTCAATGGGCACTGTCTGAGGCGGGATTCGAACCCACGTCTCCTGGGGAGACTGCGACCTGAACGCAACGCCTTAGACCACTCTGCCATCCTGGCATCTTGTAATGCTCTCTTGAATGTGTTTGCTTTGTTCTTGCTTGGTACTTTCAATGGGCATTGTCTGAGGTGGGATTCGAACCCACGCCTCCTGGGGAGACTGCGACCTGAACGCAACGCCTTAGACTGCTCTGCCATCCTGGCATCTGGTAATGCTCTCTTGAATGTGTTTGCTTTGTTCTTGCTTGGTACTTTCAATGGGCACTGTCTGAGGTGGGATTCAACCCACGCCTCCTGGGGAGACTGCGACCTGAACGCTACGCCTTAGACCGCTCTGCCATCCTGGCACCTGGTAATGCTCTCATCACTGTGTTTGCTTTGTTCTTGCTTGGTACTTTCAATGGGCTCTGTCTGAGGTGGGATTCGAACCCACGCCTCCTGGGGAGACTGCGACCTGAAAGCAACGCCTTAGACCGCTCTGCCATCCTGGCATCTGGTAATGCTCTCTTGAATGTGTTTGCTTTGTTCTTGCTTGGTACTTTCAATGGGCACTGTCTGAGGTGGGATTCGAACCCACGCCTCCTGGGGAGACTGCGACCTGAACGCAACGCATTAGACCGCTCTGCCATCCTGGCATCTGGTAATGCTCTCTTGAATGTGTTTGCTTTGTTCTTGCTTGGTACTTTCAATGGGCACTGTCTGAGGCGGGATTCGAACCCACGTCTCCTGGGGAGACTGCGACCTGAACGCAACGCCTTAGACCACTCTGCCATCCTGGCATCTGGTAATGCTCTCTTGAATGTGTTTGCTTTGTTCTTGCTTGGTACTTTCAATGGGCATTGTCTGAGGTGGGATTCGAACCCACGCCTCCTGGGGAGACTGCGACCTGAACGCAACGCCTTAGACTGCTCTGCCATCCTGGCATCTGGTAATGCTCTCTTGAATGTGTTTGCTTTGTTCTTGCTTGGTACTTTCAATGGGCACTGTCTGAGGTGGGATTCAACCCACGCCTCCTGGGGAGACTGCGACCTGAACGCTACGCCTTAGACCGCTCTGCCATCCTGGCACCTCGTAATGCTCATATGACTGTGTGTGCTTTGTTCTTGCTTGGTACTTTCAATGGGCTCTGTCTGAGGTGGGATTCGAACCCCTGCGTCCTGGGGAGACTGCGACCTGAACGCAACGCCTTAGACCGCTCTGCCATCCTGGCAACTGGGAATGCTCTCTTGACTGTGTTTGCTTTTTTATTGCTTGGTACTTACAATGGGCACTGTCTGAGGCGGGATTCGAACTCACGCCTCCTGGGGAGACTGCGACCTGAACGCAACGCCTTAGACCGCTCTGCCATCCTGGCAGCTGGTAATGCTCTCTTTACTGTGTTTGCTTTGTTATTGCTTGGTACTTTCAATGGGCTCTGTCTGAGGTGGGATTCGAACCCACGCCTCCTGGGGAGACTGCGACCTGAACGCAACGCCTTAGACCGCTCTGCCATCCTGGCATCTGGTAATGCTCTCTTGAATGTGTTTGCTTTGTTCTTGCTTGGTACTTTCAATGGGCACTGTCTGAGGTGGGATTCGAACCCACGCCTCCTGGGGAGACTGCGACCTGAACGCAACGCCTTAGACTGCTCTGCCATCCTGGCATCTGGTAATGCTCTCTTGAATGTGTTTGCTTTGTTCTTGCTTGGTACTTTCAATGGGCACTGTCTGAGGTGGGATTCAACCCACGCCTCCTGGGGAGACTGTGACCTGAACGCAATGCCTTAGACCGCTCTGCCATCCTGGCACCTCGTAATGCTCTTATGACTGTGTTTGCTTTGTTCTTGCTTGGTACTTTCAATGGGCTCTGTCTGAGGTGGGATTCGAAACCCTGCGTCCTGGGGAGACTGCGACCTGAACGCAACGCCTTAGACCGCTCTGCCATCCTGGCACCTGGTAATGCTCTCATCACTGTGTTTGCTTTGTTCTTGCTTGGTACTTTCAATGGGCTCTGTCTGAGGTGGGATTCGAACCCACGCCTCCTGGGGAGACTGCGACCTGAACGCAACGCCTTAGACCGCTCTGCCATCCTGGCAACTGGTAATGCTCTCTTGACTGTGTTTGCTTTTTTCTTGCTTGGTACTTTCAATGGGCTCTGTCTGAGGCGGGATTCGAACCCACGCCTCCTGGGGAGACTGCGACCTGAACGCAACGCCTTAGACCACTCTGCCATCCTGACAACTGGTAATGCTCTCTTGACTGTGTTTGCTTTTTTCTTGCTTGGTACTTTCAATGGGCTCTGTCTGAGGCGGGATTCGAACCCACGCCTCCTGGGGAGACTGCGACCTGAAAGCAACGCCTTAGACCGCTCTGCCATCCTGGCATCTGGTAATGCTCTCTTGAATGTGTTTGCTTTGTTCTTGCTTGGTACTTTCAATGGGCACTGTCTGAGGTGGGATTCGAACCCACGCCTCCTGGGGAGACTGCGACCTGAACGCAACGCATTAGACCGCTCTGCCATCCTGGCATCTGGTAATGCTCTCTTGAATGTGTTTGCTTTGTTCTTGCTTGGTACTTTCAATGGGCACTGTCTGAGGCGGGATTCGAACCCACGTCTCCTGGGGAGACTGCGACCTGAACGCAACGCCTTAGACCACTCTGCCATCCTGGCATCTGGTAATGCTCTCTTGAATGTGTTTGCTTTGTTCTTGCTTGGTACTTTCAATGGGCATTGTCTGAGGTGGGATTCGAACCCACGCCTCCTGGGGAGACTGCGACCTGAACGCAACGCCTTAGACTGCTCTGCCATCCTGGCATCTGGTAATGCTCTCTTGAATGTGTTTGCTTTGTTCTTGCTTGGTACTTTCAATGGGCACTGTCTGAGGTGGGATTCAACCCACGCCTCCTGGGGAGACTGCGACCTGAACGCTACGCCTTAGACCGCTCTGCCATCCTGGCACCTCGTAATGCTCATATGACTGTGTGTGCTTTGTTCTTGCTTGGTACTTTCAATGGGCTCTGTCTGAGGTGGGATTCGAACCCCTGCGTCCTGGGGAGACTGCGACCTGAACGCAACGCCTTAGACCGCTCTGCCATCCTGGCAACTGGGAATGCTCTCTTGACTGTGTTTGCTTTTTTATTGCTTGGTACTTACAATGGGCACTGTCTGAGGCGGGATTCGAACTCACGCCTCCTGGGGAGACTGCGACCTGAACGCAACGCCTTAGACCGCTCTGCCATCCTGGCAGCTGGTAATGCTCTCTTTACTGTGTTTGCTTTGTTATTGCTTGGTACTTTCAATGGGCTCTGTCTGAGGTGGGATTCGAACCCACGCCTCCTGGGGAGACTGCGACCTGAACGCAACGCCTTAGACCGCTCTGCCATCCTGGCATCTGGTAATGCTCTCTTGAATGTGTTTGCTTTGTTCTTGCTTGGTACTTTCAATGGGCACTGTCTGAGGTGGGATTCGAACCCACGCCTCCTGGGGAGACTGCGACCTGAACGCAACGCCTTAGACTGCTCTGCCATCCTGGCATCTGGTAATGCTCTCTTGAATGTGTTTGCTTTGTTCTTGCTTGGTACTTTCAATGGGCACTGTCTGAGGTGGGATTCAACCCACGCCTCCTGGGGAGACTGTGACCTGAACGCAATGCCTTAGACCGCTCTGCCATCCTGGCACCTCGTAATGCTCTTATGACTGTGTTTGCTTTGTTCTTGCTTGGTACTTTCAATGGGCTCTGTCTGAGGTGGGATTCGAAACCCTGCGTCCTGGGGAGACTGCGACCTGAACGCAACGCCTTAGACCGCTCTGCCATCCTGGCACCTGGTAATGCTCTCATCACTGTGTTTGCTTTGTTCTTGCTTGGTACTTTCAATGGGCTCTGTCTGAGGTGGGATTCGAACCCACGCCTCCTGGGGAGACTGCGACCTGAACGCAACGCCTTAGACCGCTCTGCCATCCTGGCAACTGGTAATGCTCTCTTGACTGTGTTTGCTTTTTTCTTGCTTGGTACTTTCAATGGGCTCTGTCTGAGGCGGGATTCGAACCCACGCCTCCTGGGGAGACTGCGACCTGAACGCAACGCCTTAGACCACTCTGCCATCCTGGCAACTGGTAATGCTCTCTTGACTGTGTTTGCTTTTTTCTTGCTTGGTACTTTCAATGGGCTCTGTCTGAGGCGGGATTCGAACCCACGCCTCCTGGGGAGACTGCGACCTGAACGCAACGCTTTAGACCACTCTGCCATCCTGGCATCTGTTAATGCTCTCTTGAATGTGTTTGCTTTGTTCTTGCTTGGTACTTTCAATGGGCTCTGTCTGAGGTGGGATTCGAACCCCTGCGTCCTGGGGAGACTGCGTCCTGAACGCAACGCCTTAGACCGCTCTGCCATCCTGGCAACTGGTAATGCTCTCTTGACTGTGTTTGCTTTATTATTGCTTGGTACTTTCAATGGGCACTGTCTGAGGCGGGATTCGAACTCACGCCTCCTGGGGAGACTGCGACCTGAACGCAACGCCTTAGACCGCTCTGCCATCCTGGCAGCTGGTAATGCTCTCTTTCCTGTGTTTGCTTTGTTATTGCTTGGTACTTTCAATGGGCTCTGTCTGAGGTGGGATTCGAACCCACGCCTCCTGGGGAGACTGCGACCTGAACGCAACGCCTTAGACCGCTCTGCCATCCTGGCAACTGGTAATGCTCTCATCACTGTGTTTGCTTTGTTATTGCTTGGTACTTTCAATGGGCTCTGTCTGAGGTGGGATTCGAACCCACGCCTCCTGGGGAGACTGCGACCTGAACGCAACGCCTTAGACCGCTCTGCCATCCTGGCAACTGGTAATGCTCTCTTGACTGTGTTTGCTTTGTTATTGCTTGGTACTTTCAATGGGCTCTGTCTGAGGTGGGATTCGAACCCACGCCTCCTGGGGAGACTGCGACCTGAACGCAACGCCTTAGACCGCTCTGCCATCCTGGCAACTGGTAATTCTCTCTTGACTGTGTTTGCTTTTTTCTTGCTTGGTACTATCAATGGGCTCTGTCTGAGTTGGGATTCGAACCCACGCCTCCTGGGGTTACTGCGACCTGAACGCAACGCCTTAGACAACTCTGCCATCCTGGCAACTGGTACCTCTCTCTTGACTGTGTTTGCTTTGTTCTTGCTTGGTACTTTCAATGGGCTCTGTCTGAGGCGGGATTCGAACCCACGCCTCCTGGGGAGACTGCGACCTGAACGCAACGCCTTAGACCACTCTGCCATCCTGGCATCTGGTAATGCTCTCTTGACTGTGTTTGCTTTATTATTGCTTGGTACTTTCAATGGGCTCTGTCTGAGGTGGGATTCGAACCCACGCCTCCTGGGGAGACTGCGACCTGAACGCAACGCCTTAGACCGCTCTGCCATCCTGGCAACTGGTAATGCTCTCATCACTGTGTTTGCTTTGTTATTGCTTGGTACTTTCAATGGGCTCTGTCTGAGGTGGGATTCGAACCCACGCCTCCTGGGGAGACTGCGACCTGAACGCAACGCCTTAGACTGCTCTGCCATCCTGGCAACTGGTAATGCTCTCTTGACTTTGTTTGCTTTGTTTTTGCTTGGTACTTTCAATGGGCTCTGTCTGAGGTGGGATTCGAACCCACGCCTCCTGGGGAGACTGCGACCTGAACGCAACGCCTTAGACCGCTCTGCCATCCTGGCAACTGGTAATGCTCTCTTGACTGTGTTTGCTTTGTTATTGCTTGGTACTTTCAATGGGCTCTGTCTGAGGTGGGATTCGAACCCACGCCTCCTGGGGTTACTGCGACCTGAACGCAACGCCTTAGACTGCTCTGCCATCCTGGCATCTGGTAATTCTCTCTTGACTGTGTTTGCTTTGTTATTGCTTGGTACTTTCAATGGGCTCTGTCTGAGGTGGGATTCGAACCCACGCCTCCTGGGGTGACTGCGACCTGAACGCAACGCCTTAGACCGCTCTGCCATCCTGGCAACTGGTAATGCTCTCTTGACTGTGTTTGCTTTATTATTGCTTGGTACTTTCAATGGGCACTGTCTGAAGTGGGATTCGAACCCACGCCTCCTGGGGAGACTGCGACCTGAACGCAACGCCTTAGACTGCTCTGCCATCCTGGCATCTGGTAATGCTCTCTTGAATGTGTTTGCTTTATTATTGCTTGGTACTTTAAATGGGCACTGTCTGAGGTGGGATTCAACCCACGCCTCCTGGGGAGACTGCGACCTGAACGCAACGCCTTAGACCGCTCTGCCATTCTGGCACCTCGTAATGCTCATATGACTGTGTTTGCTTTGTTCTTGCTTGGTACTTTCAATGGGCTCTGTCTGAGGTGGGATTCGAACCCCTGCGTCCTGGGGAGACTGCGACCTGAACGCAACGCCTTAGACCGCTCTGCCATCCTGGCAACTGGTAATGCTCTCTTGACTGTGTTTGCTTTATTATTGCTTGGTACTTTCAATGGGCACTGTCTGAGGCGGGATTTGAACTCACGCCTCCTGGGGAGACTGCGACCTGAACGCAACGCCTTAGACCGCTCTGCCATCCTGGCAGCTGGTAATGCTCTCTTGACTGTGTTTGCTTTGTTATTGCTTGGTACTTTCAATGGGCTCAGTCTGAGGCGGGATTCGCACCCACGCCTCCTGGGGTTACTGCGACCTGAACGCAACGCCTTAGACCGCTCTGCCATCCTGGCAGCTGGTAATGCTCTCTTTCCTGTGTTTGCTTTGTTATTGCTTGGTACTTTCAATGGGCTCTGTCTGAGGTGGGATTCGAACCCACGCCTCCTGGGGAGACTGCGACCTGAACGCAACGCCTTAGACCGCTCTGCCATCCTGGCAACTGGTAATGCTCTCATCACTGTGTTTGCTTTGTTATTGCTTGGTACTTTCAATGGGCTCTGTCTGAGGTGGGATTCGAACCCACGCCTCCTGGGGAGACTGCGACCTGAACGCAACGCCTTAGACCGCTCTGCCATCCTGGCAACTGGTAATGCTCTCTTGACTGTGTTTGCTTTTTTCTTGCTTGGTACTTTCAATGGGCTCTGTCTGAGGCGGGATTCGAACCCACGCCTCCTGGGGAGACTGCGACCTGAACGCAACGCCTTAGACCACTCTGCCATCCTGGCAACTGGTAATGCTCTCTTGACTGTGTTTGCTTTTTTCTTGCTTGGTACTTTCAATGGGCTCTGTCTGAGGCGGGATTCGAACCCACGCCTCCTGGGGAGACTGCGACCTGAACGCAACGCTTTAGACCACTCTGCCATCCTGGCATCTGTTAATGCTCTCTTGAATGTGTTTGCTTTGTTCTTGCTTGGTACTTTCAATGGGCTCTGTCTGAGGTGGGATTCGAACCCCTGCGTCCTGGGGAGACTGCGTCCTGAACGCAACGCCTTAGACCGCTCTGCCATCCTGGCAACTGGTAATGCTCTCTTGACTGTGTTTGCTTTATTATTGCTTGGTACTTTCAATGGGCACTGTCTGAGGCGGGATTCGAACTCACGCCTCCTGGGGAGACTGCGACCTGAACGCAACGCCTTAGACCGCTCTGCCATCCTGGGAGCTGGTAATGCTCTCTTTCCTGTGTTTGCTTTGTTATTGCTTGGTACTTTCAATGGGCTCTGTCTGAGGTGGGATTCGAACCCACGCCTCCTGGGGAGACTGCGACCTGAACGCAACGCCTTAGACCGCTCTGCCATCCTGGCAACTGGTAATGCTCTCTTGACTTTGTTTGCTTTGTTATTGCTTGGTACTTTCAATGGGCTCTGTCTGAGGTGGGATTCGAACCCACGCCTCCTGGGGAGACTGCGACCTGAACGCAACGCCTGAGACCGCTCTGCCATCCTGGCAACTGGTAATGCTCTCTTGACTGTGTTTGCTTTGTTATTGCTTGGTACTTTCAATGGGCTCTGTCTGAGGTGGGATTCGAACCCACGCCTCCTGGGGAGACTGCAACCTGAACGCAACGCCTTAGACCGCTCTGCCATCCTGGCAACTGGTAATGCTCTCTTGACTGTGTTTGCTTTGTTATTGCTTGGTACTTTCAATGGGCTCTGTCTGAGGTGGGATTCGAACCCACGCCTCCTGGGGAGACTGCGACCTGAACGCAACGCCTTAGACCGCTCTGCCATCCTGGCAACTGGTAATTCTCTCTTGACTGTGTTTGCTTTTTTCTTGCTTGGTACTATCAATGGGCTCTGTCTGAGTTGGGATTCGAACCCACGCCTCCTGGGGTTACTGCGACCTGAACGCAACGCCTTAGACAACTCTGCCATCCTGGCAACTGGTACCTCTCTCTTGACTGTGTTTGCTTTGTTCTTGCTTGGTACTTTCAATGGGCTCTGTCTGAGGCGGGATTCGAACCCACGCCTCCTGGGGAGACTGCGACCTGAACGCAACGCCTTAGACCACTCTGCCATCCTGGCATCTGGTAATGCTCTCTTGAATGTGTTTGCTTTGTTCTTGCTTGGTACTTTCAATGGGCACTGTCTGAGGCGGGATTCGAACCCACGTCTCCTGGGGAGACTGCGACCTGAACGCAACGCCTTAGACCACTCTGCCATCCTGGCATCTGGTAATGCTCTCTTGAATGTGTTTGCTTTGTTCTTGCTTGGTACTTTCAATGGGCATTGTCTGAGGTGGGATTCGAACCCACGCCTCCTGGGGAGACTGCGACCTGAACGCAACGCCTTAGACTGCTCTGCCATCCTGGCATCTGGTAATGCTCTCTTGAATGTGTTTGCTTTGTTCTTGCTTGGTACTTTCAATGGGCACTGTCTGAGGTGGGATTCAACCCACGCCTCCTGGGGAGACTGCGACCTGAACGCTACGCCTTAGACCGCTCTGCCATCCTGGCACCTCGTAATGCTCATATGACTGTGTTTGCTTTGTTCTTGCTTGGTACTTTCAATGGGCTCTGTCTGAGGTGGGATTCGAACCCCTGCGTCCTGGGGAGACTGCGACCTGAACGCAACGCCTTAGACCGCTCTGCCATCCTGGCAACTGGGAATGCTCTCTTGACTGTGTTTGCTTTTTTATTGCTTGGTACTTACAATGGGCACTGTCTGAGGCGGGATTCGAACTCACGCCTCCTGGGGAGACTGCGACCTGAACGCAACGCCTTAGACCGCTCTGCCATCCTGGCAGCTGGTAATGCTCTCTTTACTGTGTTTGCTTTGTTATTGCTTGGTACTTTCAATGGGCTCTGTCTGAGGTGGGATTCGAACCCACGCCTCCTGGGGAGACTGCGACCTGAACGCAACGCCTTAGACCGCTCTGCCATCCTGGCATCTGGTAATGCTCTCTTGAATGTGTTTGCTTTGTTCTTGCTTGGTACTTTCAATGGGCACTGTCTGAGGTGGGATTCGAACCCACGCCTCCTGGGGAGACTGCGACCTGAACGCAACGCCTTAGACTGCTCTGCCATCCTGGCATCTGGTAATGCTCTCTTGAATGTGTTTGCTTTGTTCTTGCTTGGTACTTTCAATGGGCACTGTCTGAGGTGGGATTCAACCCACGCCTCCTGGGGAGACTGTGACCTGAACGCAATGCCTTAGACCGCTCTGCCATCCTGGCACCTCGTAATGCTCTTATGACTGTGTTTGCTTTGTTCTTGCTTGGTACTTTCAATGGGCTCTGTCTGAGGTGGGATTCGAAACCCTGCGTCCTGGGGAGACTGCGACCTGAACGCAACGCCTTAGACCGCTCTGCCATCCTGGCACCTGGTAATGCTCTCATCACTGTGTTTGCTTTGTTCTTGCTTGGTACTTTCAATGGGCTCTGTCTGAGGTGGGATTCGAACCCACGCCTCCTGGGGAGACTGCGACCTGAACGCAACGCCTTAGACCGCTCTGCCATCCTGGCAACTGGTAATGCTCTCTTGACTGTGTTTGCTTTTTTCTTGCTTGGTACTTTCAATGGGCTCTGTCTGAGGCGGGATTCGAACCCACGCCTCCTGGGGAGACTGCGACCTGAACGCAACGCCTTAGACCACTCTGCCATCCTGGCAACTGGTAATGCTCTCTTGACTGTGTTTGCTTTTTTCTTGCTTGGTACTTTCAATGGGCTCTGTCTGAGGCGGGATTCGAACCCACGCCTCCTGGGGAGACTGCGACCTGAACGCAACGCTTTAGACCACTCTGCCATCCTGGCATCTGTTAATGCTCTCTTGAATGTGTTTGCTTTGTTCTTGCTTGGTACTTTCAATGGGCTCTGTCTGAGGTGGGATTCGAACCCCTGCGTCCTGGGGAGACTGCGTCCTGAACGCAACGCCTTAGACCGCTCTGCCATACTGGCAACTGGTAATGCTCTCTTGACTGTGTTTGCTTTATTATTGCTTGGTACTTTCAATGGGCACTGTCTGAGGCGGGATTCGAACTCACGCCTCCTGGGGAGACTGCGACCTGAACGCAACGCCTTAGACCGCTCTGCCATCCTGGCAGCTGGTAATGCTCTCTTTCCTGTGTTTGCTTTGTTATTGCTTGGTACTTTCAATGGGCTCTGTCTGAGGTGGGATTCGAACCCACGCCTCCTGGGGAGACTGCGACCTGAACGCAACGCCTTAGACCGCTCTGCCATCCTGGCAACTGGTAATGCTCTCATCACTGTGTTTGCTTTGTTATTGCTTGGTACTTTCAATGGGCTCTGTCTGAGGTGGGATTCGAACCCACGCCTCCTGGGGAGACTGCGACCTGAACGCAACGCCTTAGACCGCTCTGCCATCCTGGCAACTGGTAATGCTCTCTTGACTGTGTTTGCTTTGTTATTGCTTGGTACTTTCAATGGGCTCTGTCTGAGGTGGGATTCGAACCCACGCCTCCTGGGGAGACTGCGACCTGAAAGCAACGCCTTAGACCGCTCTGCCATCCTGGCAACTGGTAATTCTCTCTTGACTGTGTTTGCTTTTTTCTTGCTTGGTACTATCAATGGGCTCTGTCTGAGTTGGGATTCGAACCCACGCCTCCTGGGGTTACTGCGACCTGAACGCAACGCCTTAGACAACTCTGCCATCCTGGCAACTGGTACCTCTCTCTTGACTGTGTTTGCTTTGTTCTTGCTTGGTACTTTCAATGGGCTCTGTCTGAGGCGGGATTCGAACCCACGCCTCCTGGGGAGACTGCGACCTGAACGCAACGCCTTAGACCACTCTGCCATCCTGGCATCTGGTAATGCTCTCTTGAATGTGTTTGCTTTGTTCTTGCTTGGTACTTTCAATGGGCACTGTCTGAGGTGGGATTCGAACCCACGCCTCCTGGGGAGACTGCGACCTGAACGCAACGCCTTAGACCGCTCTGCCATCCTGGCAGCTGGTAATGCTCTCTTTACTGTGTTTGCTTTGTTATTGCTTGGTACTTTCAATGGGCTCTGTCTGAGGTGGGATTCGAACCCACGCCTCCTGGGGAGACTGCGACCTGAACGCAACGCCTTAGACCGCTCTGCCATCCTGGCATCTGGTAATGCTCTCTTGAATGTGTTTGCTTTGTTCTTGCTTGGTACTTTCAATGGGCACTGTCTGAGGTGGGATTCGAACCCACGCCTCCTGGGGAGACTGCGACCTGAACGCAACGCCTTAGACTGCTCTGCCATCCTGGCATCTGGTAATGCTCTCTTGAATGTGTTTGCTTTGTTCTTGCTTGGTACTTTCAATGGGCACTGTCTGAGGTGGGATTCAACCCACGCCTCCTGGGGAGACTGTGACCTGAACGCAATGCCTTAGACCGCTCTGCCATCCTGGCACCTCGTAATGCTCTTATGACTGTGTTTGCTTTGTTCTTGCTTGGTACTTTCAATGGGCTCTGTCTGAGGTGGGATTCGAAACCCTGCGTCCTGGGGAGACTGCGACCTGAACGCAACGCCTTAGACCGCTCTGCCATCCTGGCACCTGGTAATGCTCTCATCACTGTGTTTGCTTTGTTCTTGCTTGGTACTTTCAATGGGCTCTGTCTGAGGTGGGATTCGAACCCACGCCTCCTGGGGAGACTGCGACCTGAACGCAACGCCTTAGACCGCTCTGCCATCCTGGCAACTGGTAATGCTCTCTTGACTGTGTTTGCTTTTTTCTTGCTTGGTACTTTCAATGGGCTCTGTCTGAGGCGGGATTCGAACCCACGCCTCCTGGGGAGACTGCGACCTGAACGCAACGCCTTAGACCACTCTGCCATCCTGGCAACTGGTAATGCTCTCTTGACTGTGTTTGCTTTTTTCTTGCTTGGTACTTTCAATGGGCTCTGTCTGAGGCGGGATTCGAACCCACGCCTCCTGGGGAGACTGCGACCTGAACGCAACGCTTTAGACCACTCTGCCATCCTGGCATCTGTTAATGCTCTCTTGAATGTGTTTGCTTTGTTCTTGCTTGGTACTTTCAATGGGCTCTGTCTGAGGTGGGATTCGAACCCCTGCGTCCTGGGGAGACTGCGTCCTGAACGCAACGCCTTAGACCGCTCTGCCATACTGGCAACTGGTAATGCTCTCTTGACTGTGTTTGCTTTATTATTGCTTGGTACTTTCAATGGGCACTGTCTGAGGCGGGATTCGAACTCACGCCTCCTGGGGAGACTGCGACCTGAACGCAACGCCTTAGACCGCTCTGCCATCCTGGCAGCTGGTAATGCTCTCTTTCCTGTGTTTGCTTTGTTATTGCTTGGTACTTTCAATGGGCTCTGTCTGAGGTGGGATTCGAACCCACGCCTCCTGGGGAGACTGCGACCTGAACGCAACGCCTTAGACCGCTCTGCCATCCTGGCAACTGGTAATGCTCTCATCACTGTGTTTGCTTTGTTATTGCTTGGTACTTTCAATGGGCTCTGTCTGAGGTGGGATTCGAACCCACGCCTCCTGGGGAGACTGCGACCTGAACGCAACGCCTTAGACCGCTCTGCCATCCTGGCAACTGGTAATGCTCTCTTGACTGTGTTTGCTTTGTTATTGCTTGGTACTTTCAATGGGCTCTGTCTGAGGTGGGATTCGAACCCACGCCTCCTGGGGAGACTGCGACCTGAAAGCAACGCCTTAGACCGCTCTGCCATCCTGGCAACTGGTAATTCTCTCTTGACTGTGTTTGCTTTTTTCTTGCTTGGTACTATCAATGGGCTCTGTCTGAGTTGGGATTCGAACCCACGCCTCCTGGGGTTACTGCGACCTGAACGCAACGCCTTAGACAACTCTGCCATCCTGGCAACTGGTACCTCTCTCTTGACTGTGTTTGCTTTGTTCTTGCTTGGTACTTTCAATGGGCTCTGTCTGAGGCGGGATTCGAACCCACGCCTCCTGGGGAGACTGCGACCTGAACGCAACGCCTTAGACCACTCTGCCATCCTGGCATCTGGTAATGCTCTCTTGACTGTGTTTGCTTTATTATTGCTTGGTACTTTCAATGGGCTCTGTCTGAGGTGGGATTCGAACCCACGCCTCCTGGGGAGACTGCGACCTGAACGCAACGCCTTAGACCGCTCTGCCATCCTGGCAACTGGTAATGCTCTCATCACTGTGTTTGCTTTGTTATTGCTTGGTACTTTCAATGGGCTCTGTCTGAGGTGGGATTCGAACCCACGCCTCCTGGGGAGACTGCGACCTGAACGCAACGCCTTAGACTGCTCTGCCATCCTGGCAACTGGTAATGCTCTCTTGACTTTGTTTGCTTTGTTTTTGCTTGGTACTTTCAATGGGCTCTGTCTGAGGTGGGATTCGAACCCACGCCTCCTGGGGAGACTGCGACCTGAACGCAACGCCTTAGACCGCTCTGCCATCCTGGCAACTGGTAATGCTCTCTTGACTGTGTTTGCTTTGTTATTGCTTGGTACTTTCAATGGGCTCTGTCTGAGGTGGGATTCGAACCCACGCCTCCTGGGGTTACTGCGACCTGAACGCAACGCCTTAGACTGCTCTGCCATCCTGGCATCTGGTAATTCTCTCTTGACTGTGTTTGCTTTGTTATTGCTTGGTACTTTCAATGGGCTCTGTCTGAGGTGGGATTCGAACCCACGCCTCCTGGGGTGACTGCGACCTGAACGCAACGCCTTAGACCGCTCTGCCATCCTGGCAACTGGTAATGCTCTCTTGACTGTGTTTGCTTTATTATTGCTTGGTACTTTCAATGGGCACTGTCTGAAGTGGGATTCGAACCCACGCCTCCTGGGGAGACTGCGACCTGAACGCAACGCCTTAGACTGCTCTGCCATCCTGGCATCTGGTAATGCTCTCTTGAATGTGTTTGCTTTATTATTGCTTGGTACTTTAAATGGGCACTGTCTGAGGTGGGATTCAACCCACGCCTCCTGGGGAGACTGCGACCTGAACGCAACGCCTTAGACCGCTCTGCCATTCTGGCACCTCGTAATGCTCATATGACTGTGTTTGCTTTGTTCTTGCTTGGTACTTTCAATGGGCTCTGTCTGAGGTGGGATTCGAACCCCTGCGTCCTGGGGAGACTGCGACCTGAACGCAACGCCTTAGACCGCTCTGCCATCCTGGCAACTGGTAATGCTCTCTTGACTGTGTTTGCTTTATTATTGCTTGGTACTTTCAATGGGCACTGTCTGAGGCGGGATTTGAACTCACGCCTCCTGGGGAGACTGCGACCTGAACGCAACGCCTTAGACCGCTCTGCCATCCTGGCAGCTGGTAATGCTCTCTTGACTGTGTTTGCTTTGTTATTGCTTGGTACTTTCAATGGGCTCAGTCTGAGGCGGGATTCGCACCCACGCCTCCTGGGGTTACTGCGACCTGAACGCAACGCCTTAGACCGCTCTGCCATCCTGGCAGCTGGTAATGCTCTCTTTCCTGTGTTTGCTTTGTTATTGCTTGGTACTTTCAATGGGCTCTGTCTGAGGTGGGATTCGAACCCACGCCTCCTGGGGAGACTGCGACCTGAACGCAACGCCTTAGACCGCTCTGCCATCCTGGCAACTGGTAATGCTCTCATCACTGTGTTTGCTTTGTTATTGCTTGGTACTTTCAATGGGCTCTGTCTGAGGTGGGATTCGAACCCACGCCTCCTGGGGAGACTGCGACCTGAACGCAACGCCTTAGACCGCTCTGCCATCCTGGCAACTGGTAATGCTCTCTTGACTGTGTTTGCTTTTTTCTTGCTTGGTACTTTCAATGGGCTCTGTCTGAGGCGGGATTCGAACCCACGCCTCCTGGGGAGACTGCGACCTGAACGCAACGCCTTAGACCACTCTGCCATCCTGGCAACTGGTAATGCTCTCTTGACTGTGTTTGCTTTTTTCTTGCTTGGTACTTTCAATGGGCTCTGTCTGAGGCGGGATTCGAACCCACGCCTCCTGGGGAGACTGCGACCTGAACGCAACGCTTTAGACCACTCTGCCATCCTGGCATCTGTTAATGCTCTCTTGAATGTGTTTGCTTTGTTCTTGCTTGGTACTTTCAATGGGCTCTGTCTGAGGTGGGATTCGAACCCCTGCGTCCTGGGGAGACTGCGTCCTGAACGCAACGCCTTAGACCGCTCTGCCATCCTGGCAACTGGTAATGCTCTCTTGACTGTGTTTGCTTTATTATTGCTTGGTACTTTCAATGGGCACTGTCTGAGGCGGGATTCGAACTCACGCCTCCTGGGGAGACTGCGACCTGAACGCAACGCCTTAGACCGCTCTGCCATCCTGGCAGCTGGTAATGCTCTCTTTCCTGTGTTTGCTTTGTTATTGCTTGGTACTTTCAATGGGCTCTGTCTGAGGTGGGATTCGAACCCACGCCTCCTGGGGAGACTGCGACCTGAACGCAACGCCTTAGACCGCTCTGCCATCCTGGCAACTGGTAATGCTCTCTTGACTTTGTTTGCTTTGTTATTGCTTGGTACTTTCAATGGGCTCTGTCTGAGGTGGGATTCGAACCCACGCCTCCTGGGGAGACTGCGACCTGAACGCAACGCCTGAGACCGCTCTGCCATCCTGGCAACTGGTAATGCTCTCTTGACTGTGTTTGCTTTGTTATTGCTTGGTACTTTCAATGGGCTCTGTCTGAGGTGGGATTCGAACCCACGCCTCCTGGGGAGACTGCAACCTGAACGCAACGCCTTAGACCGCTCTGCCATCCTGGCAACTGGTAATGCTCTCTTGACTGTGTTTGCTTTGTTATTGCTTGGTACTTTCAATGGGCTCTGTCTGAGGTGGGATTCGAACCCACGCCTCCTGGGGAGACTGCGACCTGAACGCAACGCCTTAGACCGCTCTGCCATCCTGGCAACTGGTAATTCTCTCTTGACTGTGTTTGCTTTTTTCTTGCTTGGTACTATCAATGGGCTCTGTCTGAGTTGGGATTCGAACCCACGCCTCCTGGGGTTACTGCGACCTGAACGCAACGCCTTAGACAACTCTGCCATCCTGGCAACTGGTACCTCTCTCTTGACTGTGTTTGCTTTGTTCTTGCTTGGTACTTTCAATGGGCTCTGTCTGAGGCGGGATTCGAACCCACGCCTCCTGGGGAGACTGCGACCTGAACGCAACGCCTTAGACCACTCTGCCATCCTGGCATCTGGTAATGCTCTCTTGAATGTGTTTGCTTTGTTCTTGCTTGGTACTTTCAATGGGCACTGTCTGAGGCGGGATTCGAACCCACGTCTCCTGGGGAGACTGCGACCTGAACGCAACGCCTTAGACCACTCTGCCATCCTGGCATCTGGTAATGCTCTCTTGAATGTGTTTGCTTTGTTCTTGCTTGGTACTTTCAATGGGCATTGTCTGAGGTGGGATTCGAACCCACGCCTCCTGGGGAGACTGCGACCTGAACGCAACGCCTTAGACTGCTCTGCCATCCTGGCATCTGGTAATGCTCTCTTGAATGTGTTTGCTTTGTTCTTGCTTGGTACTTTCAATGGGCACTGTCTGAGGTGGGATTCAACCCACGCCTCCTGGGGAGACTGCGACCTGAACGCTACGCCTTAGACCGCTCTGCCATCCTGGCACCTCGTAATGCTCATATGACTGTGTTTGCTTTGTTCTTGCTTGGTACTTTCAATGGGCTCTGTCTGAGGTGGGATTCGAACCCCTGCGTCCTGGGGAGACTGCGACCTGAACGCAACGCCTTAGACCGCTCTGCCATCCTGGCATCTGGTAATGCTCTCTTGAATGTGTTTGCTTTGTTCTTGCTTGGTACTTTCAATGGGCACTGTCTGAGGTGGGATTCGAACCCACGCCTCCTGGGGAGACTGCGACCTGAACGCAACGCCTTAGACTGCTCTGCCATCCTGGCATCTGGTAATGCTCTCTTGAATGTGTTTGCTTTGTTCTTGCTTGGTACTTTCAATGGGCACTGTCTGAGGTGGGATTCAACCCACGCCTCCTGGGGAGACTGTGACCTGAACGCAATGCCTTAGACCGCTCTGCCATCCTGGCACCTCGTAATGCTCTTATGACTGTGTTTGCTTTGTTCTTGCTTGGTACTTTCAATGGGCTCTGTCTGAGGTGGGATTCGAAACCCTGCGTCCTGGGGAGACTGCGACCTGAACGCAACGCCTTAGACCGCTCTGCCATCCTGGCACCTGGTAATGCTCTCATCACTGTGTTTGCTTTGTTCTTGCTTGGTACTTTCAATGGGCTCTGTCTGAGGTGGGATTCGAACCCACGCCTCCTGGGGAGACTGCGACCTGAACGCAACGCCTTAGACCGCTCTGCCATCCTGGCAACTGGTAATGCTCTCTTGACTGTGTTTGCTTTTTTCTTGCTTGGTACTTTCAATGGGCTCTGTCTGAGGCGGGATTCGAACCCACGCCTCCTGGGGAGACTGCGACCTGAACGCAACGCCTTAGACCACTCTGCCATCCTGGCAACTGGTAATGCTCTCTTGACTGTGTTTGCTTTTTTCTTGCTTGGTACTTTCAATGGGCTCTGTCTGAGGCGGGATTCGAACCCACGCCTCCTGGGGAGACTGCGACCTGAACGCAACGCTTTAGACCACTCTGCCATCCTGGCATCTGTTAATGCTCTCTTGAATGTGTTTGCTTTGTTCTTGCTTGGTACTTTCAATGGGCTCTGTCTGAGGTGGGATTCGAACCCCTGCGTCCTGGGGAGACTGCGTCCTGAACGCAACGCCTTAGACCGCTCTGCCATACTGGCAACTGGTAATGCTCTCTTGACTGTGTTTGCTTTATTATTGCTTGGTACTTTCAATGGGCACTGTCTGAGGCGGGATTCGAACTCACGCCTCCTGGGGAGACTGCGACCTGAACGCAACGCCTTAGACCGCTCTGCCATCCTGGCAGCTGGTAATGCTCTCTTTCCTGTGTTTGCTTTGTTATTGCTTGGTACTTTCAATGGGCTCTGTCTGAGGTGGGATTCGAACCCACGCCTCCTGGGGAGACTGCGACCTGAACGCAACGCCTTAGACCACTCTGCCATCCTGGCATCTGGTAATGCTCTCTTGACTGTGTTTGCTTTATTATTGCTTGGTACTTTCAATGGGCTCTGTCTGAGGTGGGATTCGAACCCACGCCTCCTGGGGAGACTGCGACCTGAACGCAACGCCTTAGACCGCTCTGCCATCCTGGCAACTGGTAATGCTCTCATCACTGTGTTTGCTTTGTTATTGCTTGGTACTTTCAATGGGCTCTGTCTGAGGTGGGATTCGAACCCACGCCTCCTGGGGAGACTGCGACCTGAACGCAACGCCTTAGACTGCTCTGCCATCCTGGCAACTGGTAATGCTCTCTTGACTTTGTTTGCTTTGTTTTTGCTTGGTACTTTCAATGGGCTCTGTCTGAGGTGGGATTCGAACCCACGCCTCCTGGGGAGACTGCGACCTGAACGCAACGCCTTAGACCGCTCTGCCATCCTGGCAACTGGTAATGCTCTCTTGACTGTGTTTGCTTTGTTATTGCTTGGTACTTTCAATGGGCTCTGTCTGAGGTGGGATTCGAACCCACGCCTCCTGGGGTTACTGCGACCTGAACGCAACGCCTTAGACTGCTCTGCCATCCTGGCATCTGGTAATTCTCTCTTGACTGTGTTTGCTTTGTTATTGCTTGGTACTTTCAATGGGCTCTGTCTGAGGTGGGATTCGAACCCACGCCTCCTGGGGTGACTGCGACCTGAACGCAACGCCTTAGACCGCTCTGCCATCCTGGCAACTGGTAATGCTCTCTTGACTGTGTTTGCTTTATTATTGCTTGGTACTTTCAATGGGCACTGTCTGAAGTGGGATTCGAACCCACGCCTCCTGGGGAGACTGCGACCTGAACGCAACGCCTTAGACTGCTCTGCCATCCTGGCATCTGGTAATGCTCTCTTGAATGTGTTTGCTTTATTATTGCTTGGTACTTTAAATGGGCACTGTCTGAGGTGGGATTCAACCCACGCCTCCTGGGGAGACTGCGACCTGAACGCAACGCCTTAGACCGCTCTGCCATTCTGGCACCTCGTAATGCTCATATGACTGTGTTTGCTTTGTTCTTGCTTGGTACTTTCAATGGGCTCTGTCTGAGGTGGGATTCGAACCCCTGCGTCCTGGGGAGACTGCGACCTGAACGCAACGCCTTAGACCGCTCTGCCATCCTGGCAACTGGTAATGCTCTCTTGACTGTGTTTGCTTTATTATTGCTTGGTACTTTCAATGGGCACTGTCTGAGGCGGGATTTGAACTCACGCCTCCTGGGGAGACTGCGACCTGAACGCAACGCCTTAGACCGCTCTGCCATCCTGGCAGCTGGTAATGCTCTCTTGACTGTGTTTGCTTTGTTATTGCTTGGTACTTTCAATGGGCTCAGTCTGAGGCGGGATTCGCACCCACGCCTCCTGGGGTTACTGCGACCTGAACGCAACGCCTTAGACCGCTCTGCCATCCTGGCAGCTGGTAATGCTCTCTTTCCTGTGTTTGCTTTGTTATTGCTTGGTACTTTCAATGGGCTCTGTCTGAGGTGGGATTCGAACCCACGCCTCCTGGGGAGACTGCGACCTGAACGCAACGCCTTAGACCGCTCTGCCATCCTGGCAACTGGTAATGCTCTCATCACTGTGTTTGCTTTGTTATTGCTTGGTACTTTCAATGGGCTCTGTCTGAGGTGGGATTCGAACCCACGCCTCCTGGGGAGACTGCGACCTGAACGCAACGCCTTAGACCGCTCTGCCATCCTGGCAACTGGTAATGCTCTCTTGACTGTGTTTGCTTTTTTCTTGCTTGGTACTTTCAATGGGCTCTGTCTGAGGCGGGATTCGAACCCACGCCTCCTGGGGAGACTGCGACCTGAACGCAACGCCTTAGACCACTCTGCCATCCTGGCAACTGGTAATGCTCTCTTGACTGTGTTTGCTTTTTTCTTGCTTGGTACTTTCAATGGGCTCTGTCTGAGGCGGGATTCGAACCCACGCCTCCTGGGGAGACTGCGACCTGAACGCAACGCTTTAGACCACTCTGCCATCCTGGCATCTGTTAATGCTCTCTTGAATGTGTTTGCTTTGTTCTTGCTTGGTACTTTCAATGGGCTCTGTCTGAGGTGGGATTCGAACCCCTGCGTCCTGGGGAGACTGCGTCCTGAACGCAACGCCTTAGACCGCTCTGCCATCCTGGCAACTGGTAATGCTCTCTTGACTGTGTTTGCTTTATTATTGCTTGGTACTTTCAATGGGCACTGTCTGAGGCGGGATTCGAACTCACGCCTCCTGGGGAGACTGCGACCTGAACGCAACGCCTTAGACCGCTCTGCCATCCTGGCAGCTGGTAATGCTCTCTTTCCTGTGTTTGCTTTGTTATTGCTTGGTACTTTCAATGGGCTCTGTCTGAGGTGGGATTCGAACCCACGCCTCCTGGGGAGACTGCGACCTGAACGCAACGCCTTAGACCGCTCTGCCATCCTGGCAACTGGTAATGCTCTCTTGACTTTGTTTGCTTTGTTATTGCTTGGTACTTTCAATGGGCTCTGTCTGAGGTGGGATTCGAACCCACGCCTCCTGGGGAGACTGCGACCTGAACGCAACGCCTGAGACCGCTCTGCCATCCTGGCAACTGGTAATGCTCTCTTGACTGTGTTTGCTTTGTTATTGCTTGGTACTTTCAATGGGCTCTGTCTGAGGTGGGATTCGAACCCACGCCTCCTGGGGAGACTGCAACCTGAACGCAACGCCTTAGACCGCTCTGCCATCCTGGCAACTGGTAATGCTCTCTTGACTGTGTTTGCTTTGTTATTGCTTGGTACTTTCAATGGGCTCTGTCTGAGGTGGGATTCGAACCCACGCCTCCTGGGGAGACTGCGACCTGAACGCAACGCCTTAGACCGCTCTGCCATCCTGGCAACTGGTAATTCTCTCTTGACTGTGTTTGCTTTTTTCTTGCTTGGTACTATCAATGGGCTCTGTCTGAGTTGGGATTCGAACCCACGCCTCCTGGGGTTACTGCGACCTGAACGCAACGCCTTAGACAACTCTGCCATCCTGGCAACTGGTACCTCTCTCTTGACTGTGTTTGCTTTGTTCTTGCTTGGTACTTTCAATGGGCTCTGTCTGAGGCGGGATTCGAACCCACGCCTCCTGGGGAGACTGCGACCTGAACGCAACGCCTTAGACCACTCTGCCATCCTGGCATCTGGTAATGCTCTCTTGAATGTGTTTGCTTTGTTCTTGCTTGGTACTTTCAATGGGCACTGTCTGAGGCGGGATTCGAACCCACGTCTCCTGGGGAGACTGCGACCTGAACGCAACGCCTTAGACCACTCTGCCATCCTGGCATCTGGTAATGCTCTCTTGAATGTGTTTGCTTTGTTCTTGCTTGGTACTTTCAATGGGCATTGTCTGAGGTGGGATTCGAACCCACGCCTCCTGGGGAGACTGCGACCTGAACGCAACGCCTTAGACTGCTCTGCCATCCTGGCATCTGGTAATGCTCTCTTGAATGTGTTTGCTTTGTTCTTGCTTGGTACTTTCAATGGGCACTGTCTGAGGTGGGATTCAACCCACGCCTCCTGGGGAGACTGCGACCTGAACGCTACGCCTTAGACCGCTCTGCCATCCTGGCACCTCGTAATGCTCATATGACTGTGTTTGCTTTGTTCTTGCTTGGTACTTTCAATGGGCTCTGTCTGAGGTGGGATTCGAACCCCTGCGTCCTGGGGAGACTGCGACCTGAACGCAACGCCTTAGACCGCTCTGCCATCCTGGCAACTGGGAATGCTCTCTTGACTGTGTTTGCTTTTTTATTGCTTGGTACTTACAATGGGCACTGTCTGAGGCGGGATTCGAACTCACGCCTCCTGGGGAGACTGCGACCTGAACGCAACGCCTTAGACCGCTCTGCCATCCTGGCAGCTGGTAATGCTCTCTTTACTGTGTTTGCTTTGTTATTGCTTGGTACTTTCAATGGGCTCTGTCTGAGGTGGGATTCGAACCCACGCCTCCTGGGGAGACTGCGACCTGAACGCAACGCCTTAGACCGCTCTGCCATCCTGGCATCTGGTAATGCTCTCTTGAATGTGTTTGCTTTGTTCTTGCTTGGTACTTTCAATGGGCACTGTCTGAGGTGGGATTCGAACCCACGCCTCCTGGGGAGACTGCGACCTGAACGCAACGCCTTAGACTGCTCTGCCATCCTGGCATCTGGTAATGCTCTCTTGAATGTGTTTGCTTTGTTCTTGCTTGGTACTTTCAATGGGCACTGTCTGAGGTGGGATTCAACCCACGCCTCCTGGGGAGACTGTGACCTGAACGCAATGCCTTAGACCGCTCTGCCATCCTGGCACCTCGTAATGCTCTTATGACTGTGTTTGCTTTGTTCTTGCTTGGTACTTTCAATGGGCTCTGTCTGAGGTGGGATTCGAAACCCTGCGTCCTGGGGAGACTGCGACCTGAACGCAACGCCTTAGACCGCTCTGCCATCCTGGCACCTGGTAATGCTCTCATCACTGTGTTTGCTTTGTTCTTGCTTGGTACTTTCAATGGGCTCTGTCTGAGGTGGGATTCGAACCCACGCCTCCTGGGGAGACTGCGACCTGAACGCAACGCCTTAGACCGCTCTGCCATCCTGGCAACTGGTAATGCTCTCTTGACTGTGTTTGCTTTTTTCTTGCTTGGTACTTTCAATGGGCTCTGTCTGAGGCGGGATTCGAACCCACGCCTCCTGGGGAGACTGCGACCTGAACGCAACGCCTTAGACCACTCTGCCATCCTGGCAACTGGTAATGCTCTCTTGACTGTGTTTGCTTTTTTCTTGCTTGGTACTTTCAATGGGCTCTGTCTGAGGCGGGATTCGAACCCACGCCTCCTGGGGAGACTGCGACCTGAACGCAACGCTTTAGACCACTCTGCCATCCTGGCATCTGTTAATGCTCTCTTGAATGTGTTTGCTTTGTTCTTGCTTGGTACTTTCAATGGGCTCTGTCTGAGGTGGGATTCGAACCCCTGCGTCCTGGGGAGACTGCGTCCTGAACGCAACGCCTTAGACCGCTCTGCCATACTGGCAACTGGTAATGCTCTCTTGACTGTGTTTGCTTTATTATTGCTTGGTACTTTCAATGGGCACTGTCTGAGGCGGGATTCGAACTCACGCCTCCTGGGGAGACTGCGACCTGAACGCAACGCCTTAGACCGCTCTGCCATCCTGGCAGCTGGTAATGCTCTCTTTCCTGTGTTTGCTTTGTTATTGCTTGGTACTTTCAATGGGCTCTGTCTGAGGTGGGATTCGAACCCACGCCTCCTGGGGAGACTGCGACCTGAACGCAACGCCTTAGACCGCTCTGCCATCCTGGCAACTGGTAATGCTCTCATCACTGTGTTTGCTTTGTTATTGCTTGGTACTTTCAATGGGCTCTGTCTGAGGTGGGATTCGAACCCACGCCTCCTGGGGAGACTGCGACCTGAACGCAACGCCTTAGACCGCTCTGCCATCCTGGCAACTGGTAATGCTCTCTTGACTGTGTTTGCTTTGTTATTGCTTGGTACTTTCAATGGGCTCTGTCTGAGGTGGGATTCGAACCCACGCCTCCTGGGGAGACTGCGACCTGAACGCAACGCCTTAGACCGCTCTGCCATCCTGGCAACTGGTAATTCTCTCTTGACTGTGTTTGCTTTTTTCTTGCTTGGTACTATCAATGGGCTCTGTCTGAGTTGGGATTCGAACCCACGCCTCCTGGGGTTACTGCGACCTGAACGCAACGCCTTAGACAACTCTGCCATCCTGGCAACTGGTACCTCTCTCTTGACTGTGTTTGCTTTGTTCTTGCTTGGTACTTTCAATGGGCTCTGTCTGAGGCGGGATTCGAACCCACGCCTCCTGGGGAGACTGCGACCTGAACGCAACGCCTTAGACCACTCTGCCATCCTGGCATCTGGTAATGCTCTCTTGAATGTGTTTGCTTTGTTCTTGCTTGGTACTTTCAATGGGCACTGTCTGAGGCGGGATTCGAACCCCTGTGTCCTGGGGAGACTGCGTCCTGAACGCAACGCCTTAGACCGCTCTGCCATCCTGGCAACTGGTAATGCTCTCTTGACTGTGTTTGCTTTATTATTGCTTGGTACTTTCAATGGGCACTGTCTGAGGCGGGATTCGAACTCACGCCTCCTGGGGAGACTGCGACCTGAACGCAACGCCTTAGACCGCTCTGCCATCCTGGCAGCTGGTAATGCTCTCTTTCCTGTGTTTGCTTTGTTATTGCTTGGTACTTTCAATGGGCACTGTCTGAGGCGGGATTCGAACTCACGCCTCCTGGGGAGACTGCGACCTGAACGCAACGCCTTAGACCGCTCTGCCATCCTGGCAACTGGTAATGCTCTCATCACTGTGTTTGCTTTGTTATTGCTTGGTACTTTCAATGGGCTCTGTCTGAGGTGGGATTCGAACCCACGCCTCCTGGGGAGACTGCGACCTGAACGCAACGCCTTAGACCGCTCTGCCATCCTGGCAACTGGTAATGCTCTCTTGACTTTGTTTGCTTTGTTTTTGCTTGGTACTTTCAATGGGCTCTGTCTGAGGTGGGATTCGAACCCACGCCTCCTGGGGAGACTGCGACCTGAACGCAACGCCTTAGACCGCTCTGCCATCCTGGCAACTGGTAATGCTCTCTTGACTGTGTTTGCTTTGTTATTGCTTGGTACTTTCAATGGGCTCTGTCTGAGGTGGGATTCGAACCCACGCCTCCTGGGGTTACTGCGACCTGAACGCAACGCCTTAGACTGCTCTGCCATCCTGGCATCTGGTAATTCTCTCTTGACTGTGTTTGCTTTGTTATTGCTTGGTACTTTCAATGGGCTCTGTCTGAGGTGGGATTCGAACCCACGCCTCCTGGGGTGACTGCGACCTGAACGCAACGCCTTAGACCGCTCTGCCATCCTGGCAACTGGTAATGCTCTCTTGACTGTGTTTGCTTTATTATTGCTTGGTACTTTCAATGGGCACTGTCTGAAGTGGGATTCGAACCCACGCCTCCTGGGGAGACTGCGACCTGAACGCAACGCCTTAGACCACTCTGCCATCCTGGCATCTGGTAATGCTCTCTTGAATGTGTTTGCTTTGTTCTTGCTTGGTACTTTCAATGGGCACTGTCTGAGGCGGGATTCGAACCCCTGTGTCCTGGGGAGACTGCGTCCTGAACGCAACGCCTTAGACCGCTCTGCCATCCTGGCAACTGGTAATGCTCTCTTGACTGTGTTTGCTTTATTATTGCTTGGTACTTTCAATGGGCACTGTCTGAGGCGGGATTCGAACTCACGCCTCCTGGGGAGACTGCGACCTGAACGCAACGCCTTAGACCGCTCTGCCATCCTGGCAGCTGGTAATGCTCTCTTTCCTGTGTTTGCTTTGTTATTGCTTGGTACTTTCAATGGGCACTGTCTGAGGCGGGATTCGAACTCACGCCTCCTGGGGAGACTGCGACCTGAACGCAACGCCTTAGACCGCTCTGCCATCCTGGCAACTGGTAATGCTCTCATCACTGTGTTTGCTTTGTTATTGCTTGGTACTTTCAATGGGCTCTGTCTGAGGTGGGATTCGAACCCACGCCTCCTGGGGAGACTGCGACCTGAACGCAACGCCTTAGACCGCTCTGCCATCCTGGCAACTGGTAATGCTCTCTTGACTTTGTTTGCTTTGTTTTTGCTTGGTACTTTCAATGGGCTCTGTCTGAGGTGGGATTCGAACCCACGCCTCCTGGGGAGACTGCGACCTGAACGCAACGCCTTAGACCGCTCTGCCATCCTGGCAACTGGTAATGCTCTCTTGACTGTGTTTGCTTTGTTATTGCTTGGTACTTTCAATGGGCTCTGTCTGAGGTGGGATTCGAACCCACGCCTCCTGGGGTTACTGCGACCTGAACGCAACGCCTTAGACTGCTCTGCCATCCTGGCATCTGGTAATTCTCTCTTGACTGTGTTTGCTTTGTTATTGCTTGGTACTTTCAATGGGCTCTGTCTGAGGTGGGATTCGAACCCACGCCTCCTGGGGTGACTGCGACCTGAACGCAACGCCTTAGACCGCTCTGCCATCCTGGCAACTGGTAATGCTCTCTTGACTGTGTTTGCTTTATTATTGCTTGGTACTTTCAATGGGCACTGTCTGAAGTGGGATTCGAACCCACGCCTCCTGGGGAGACTGCGACCTGAACGCAACGCCTTAGACTGCTCTGCCATCCTGGCATCTGGTAATGCTCTCTTGAATGTGTTTGCTTTATTATTGCTTGGTACTTTAAATGGGCACTGTCTGAGGTGGGATTCAACCCACGCCTCCTGGGGAGACTGCGACCTGAACGCAACGCCTTAGACCGCTCTGCCATTCTGGCACCTCGTAATGCTCATATGACTGTGTTTGCTTTGTTCTTGCTTGGTACTTTCAATGGGCACTGTCTGAGGCGGGATTTGAACTCACGCCTCCTGGGGAGACTGCGACCTGAACGCAACGCCTTAGACCGCTCTGCCATCCTGGCAGCTGGTAATGCTCTCTTGACTGTGTTTGCTTTGTTATTGCTTGGTACTTTCAATGGGCTCAGTCTGAGGCGGGATTCGCACCCACGCCTCCTGGGGTTACTGCGACCTGAACGCAACGCCTTAGACCGCTCTGCCATCCTGGCAACTGGGAATGCTCTCTTGACTGTGTTTGCTTTATTATTGCTTGGTACTTTCAATGGGCACTGTCTGAGGCGGGATTCGAACTCACGCCTCCTGGGGAGACTGCGACCTGAACGCAACGCCTTAGACCGCTCTGCCATCCTGGCAGCTGGTAATGCTCTCTTTACTGTGTTTGCTTTGTTATTGCTTGGTACTTTCAATGGGCTCTGTCTGAGGTGGGATTCGAACCCACGCCTCCTGGGGAGACTGCGACCTGAACGCAACGCCTTAGACCGCTCTGCCATCCTGGCATCTGGTAATGCTCTCTTGAATGTGTTTGCTTTGTTCTTGCTTGGTACTTTCAATGGGCACTGTCTGAGGTGGGATTCGAACCCACGCCTCCTGGGGAGACTGCGACCTGAACGCAACGCCTTAGACTGCTCTGCCATCCTGGCATCTGGTAATGCTCTCTTGAATGTGTTTGCTTTGTTCTTGCTTGGTACTTTCAATGGGCACTGTCTGAGGTGGGATTCAACCCACGCCTCCTGGGGAGACTGTGACCTGAACGCAATGCCTTAGACCGCTCTGCCATCCTGGCACCTCGTAATGCTCTTATGACTGTGTTTGCTTTGTTCTTGCTTGGTACTTTCAATGGGCTCTGTCTGAGGTGGGATTCGAAACCCTGCGTCCTGGGGAGACTGCGACCTGAACGCAACGCCTTAGACCGCTCTGCCATCCTGGCACCTGGTAATGCTCGCATCACTGTGTTTGCTTTGTTCTTGCTTGGTACTTTCAATGGGCTCTGTCTGAGGTGGGATTCGAACCCTCGCCTCCTGGGGAGACTGCGACCTGAACGCAACGCCTTAGACCGCTCTGCCATCCTGGCAACTGGTAATGCTCTCTTGACTGTGTTTGCTTTTTTCTTGCTTGGTACTTTCAATGGGCTCTGTCTGAGGCGGGATTCGAACCCACGCCTCCTGGGGAGACTGCGACCTGAACGCAACGCCTTAGACCACTCTGCCATCCTGGCAACTGGTAATGCTCTCTTGACTGTGTTTGCTTTTTTCTTGCTTGGTACTTTCAATGGGCTCTGTCTGAGGCGGGATTCGAACCCACGCCTCCTGGGGAGACTGCGACCTGAACGCAACGCTTTAGACCACTCTGCCATCCTGGCATCTGTTAATGCTCTCTTGAATGTGTTTGCTTTGTTCTTGCTTGGTACTTTCAATGGGCTCTGTCTGAGGTGGGATTCGAACCCCTGCGTCCTGGGGAGACTGCGTCCTGAACGCAACGCCTTAGACCGCTCTGCCATCCTGGCAACTGGTAATGCTCTCTTTACTGTGTTTGCTTTATTATTGCTTGGTACTTTCAATGGGCACTGTCTGAGGCGGGATTCGAACTCACGCCTCCTGGGGAGACTGCGACCTGAACGCAACGCCTTAGACCGCTCTGCCATCCTGGCAGCTGGTAATGCTCTCTTTCCTGTGTTTGCTTTGTTATTGCTTGGTACTTTCAATGGGCTCTGTCTGAGGTGGGATTCGAACCCACGCCTCCTGGGGAGACTGCGACCTGAACGCAACGCCTTAGACCGCTCTGCCATCCTGGCAACTGGTAATGCTCTCATCACTGTGTTTGCTTTGTTATTGCTTGGTACTTTCAATGGGCTCTGTCTGAGGTGGGATTCGAACCCACGCCTCCTGGGGAGACTGCGACCTGAACGCAACGCCTTAGACCGCTCTGCCATCCTGGCAACTGGTAATTCTCTCTTGACTGTGTTTGCTTTTTTCTTGCTTGGTTCTATCAATGGGCTCTGTCTGAGTTGGGATTCGAACCCACGCCTCCTGGGGTTACTGCGACCTGAACGCAACGCCTTAGACAACTCTGCCATCCTGGCAACTGGTACCTCTCTCTTGACTGTGTTTGCTTTGTTCTTGCTTGGTACTTTCAATGGGCTCTGTCTGAGGCGGGATTCGAACCCACGCCTCCTGGGGAGACTGCGACCTGAACGCAACGCCTTAGACCACTCTGCCATCCTGGCATCTGGTAATGCTCTCTTGAATGTGTTTGCTTTGTTCTTGCTTGGTACTTTCAATGGGCACTGTCTGAGGCGGGATTCGAACCCCTGTGTCCTGGGGAGACTGCGTCCTGAACGCAACGCCTTAGACCGCTCTGCCATCCTGGCAACTGGTAATGCTCTCTTGACTGTGTTTGCTTTATTATTGCTTGGTACTTTCAATGGGCACTGTCTGAGGCGGGATTCGAACTCACGCCTCCTGGGGAGACTGCGACCTGAACGCAACGCCTTAGACCGCTCTGCCATCCTGGCAGCTGGTAATGCTCTCTTTCCTGTGTTTGCTTTGTTATTGCTTGGTACTTTCAATGGGCTCTGTCTGAGGTGGGATTCGAACCCACGCCTCCTGGGAAGACTGCGACCTGAACGCAACGCCTTAGACCGCTCTGCCATCCTGGCAACTGGTAATGCTCTCATCACTGTGTTTGCTTTGTTATTGCTTGGTACTTTCAATGGGCTCTGTCTGAGGTGGGATTCGAACCCACGCCTCCTGGGGAGACTGCGACCTGAACGCAACGCCTTAGACCGCTCTGCCATCCTGGCAACTGGTAATGCTCTCTTGACTTTGTTTGCTTTGTTTTTGCTTGGTACTTTCAATGGGCTCTGTCTGAGGTGGGATTCGAACCCACGCCTCCTGGGGAGACTGCGACCCGAACGCAACGCCTTAGACCGCTCTGCCATCCTGGCAACTGGTAATGCTCTCTTGACTGTGTTTGCTTTGTTATTGCTTGGTACTTTCAATGGGCTCTGTCTGAGGTGGGATTCGAACCCACGCCTCCTGGGGTTACTGCGACCTGAACGCAACGCCTTAGACTGCTCTGCCATCCTGGCATCTGGTAATTCTCTCTTGACTGTGTTTGCTTTGTTATTGCTTGGTACTTTCAATGGGCTCTGTCTGAGGTGGGATTCGAACCCACGCCTCCTGGGGTGACTGCGACCTGAACGCAACGCCTTAGACCGCTCTGCCATCCTGGCAACTGGTAATGCTCTCTTGACTGTGTTTGCTTTATTATTGCTTGGTACTTTCAATGGGCACTGTCTGAAGTGGGATTCGAACCCACGCCTCCTGGGGAGACTGCGACCTGAACGCAACGCCTTAGACTGCTCTGCCATCCTGGCATCTGGTAATGCTCTCTTGAATGTGTTTGCTTTATTATTGCTTGGTACTTTAAATGGGCACTGTCTGAGGTGGGATTCAACCCACGCCTCCTGGGGAGACTGCGACCTGAACGCAACGCCTTAGACCGCTCTGCCATTCTGGCACCTCGTAATGCTCATATGACTGTGTTTGCTTTGTTCTTGCTTGGTACTTTCAATGGGCTCTGTCTGAGGTGGGATTCGAACCCCTGCGTCCTGGGGAGACTGCGACCTGAACGCAACGCCTTAGACCGCTCTGCCATCCTGGCAACTGGTAATGCTCTCTTGACTGTGTTTGCTTTATTATTGCTTGGTACTTTCAATGGGCACTGTCTGAGGCGGGATTTGAACTCACGCCTCCTGGGGAGACTGCGACCTGAACGCAACGCCTTAGACCGCTCTGCCATCCTGGCAGCTGGTAATGCTCTCTTGACTGTGTTTGCTTTGTTATTGCTTGGTACTTTCAATGGGCTCAGTCTGAGGCGGGATTCGCACCCACGCCTCCTGGGGTTACTGCGACCTGAACGCAACGCCTTAGACCGCTCTGCCATCCTGGCAGCTGGTAATGCTCTCTTTACTGTGATTGCTTTGTTATTGCTTGGTACTTTCAATGGGCTCTGTCTGAGGTGGGATTCGAACCCACGCCTCCTGGGGAGACTGCGACCTGAACGCAACGCCTTAGACCACTCTGCCATCCTGGCATCTGGTAATGCTCTCTTGAATGTGTTTGCTTTGTTCTTGCTTGGTACTTTCAATGGACATTGTCTGAGGTGGGATTCGAACCCACGCCTCCTGGGGAGACTGCGACCTGAACGCAACGCCTTAGACCGCTCTGCCATCCTGGCACCTGGTAATGCTCTCATCACTGTGTTTGCTTTGTTCTTGCTTGGTACTTTCAATGGGCTCTGTCTGAGGTGGGATTCGAACCCACGCCTCCTGGGGAGACTGCGACCTGAACGCAACGCCTTAGACCGCTCTGCCATCCTGGCAACTTGTAATGCTCTCTTGACTGTGTTTGCTTTGTTATTGCTTGGTACTTTCAATGGGCTCTGTCTGAGGTGGGATTCGAACCCACGCCTCCTGGGGAGACTGCGACCTGAACGCAACGCCTTAGACCGCTCTGCCATCCTGGCAACTGGTAATTCTCTCTTGACTGTGTTTGCTTTTTTCTTGCTTGGTACTATCAATGGGCTCTGTCTGAGTTGGGATTCGAACCCACGCCTCCTGGGGTTACTGCAACCTGAACGCAACGCCTTAGACAACTCTGTCATCCTGGCAACTGGTACCTCTCTCTTGACTGTGTTTGCTTTGTTCTTGCTTGGTACTTTCAATGGGCTCTGTCTGAGGCGGGATTCGAACCCACGCCTCCTGGGGAGACTGCGACCTGAACGCAACGGCTTAGACCACTCTGCCATCCTGGCATCTGGTAATGCTCTCTTGAATGTGTTTGCTTTGTTCTTGCTTGGTACTTTCAATGGGCACTGTCTGAGGCGGGATTCGAACCCACGTCTCCTGGGGAGACTGCGACCTGAACGCAACGCCTTAGACCACTCTGCCATCCTGGCATCTGGTAATGCTCTCTTGAATGTGTTTGCTTTGTTCTTGCTTGGTTCTTTCAATAGGCACTGTCTGAGATGGGATTCAACCCACGCCAACCTGGGGAGACTGCGACCTGAACGCAATGCCTTAGAGCGCTCTGCCATCCTGGCACCTGATAATGCTCTCATCACTGTGTTTGCTTTGTTCTTGCTTGGTACTTTCAATGGGCTCTGTCTGAGGTGGGATTCGAACCCACGCCTCCTGGGGAGACTGCGACCTGAACGCAACGCCTTAGACCGCTCTGCCATCCTGGCAACTGGTAATGCTCTCTTGACTTTGTTTGCTTTGTTTTTGCTTGGTACTTTCAATGGGCTCTGTCTGAGGTGGGATTCGAACCCACGCCTCCTGGGGTTACTGCGACCTGAACGCAACGCCTTAGACCGCTCTGCCATCCTGGCACCTGGTAATGCTCTCATCACTGTGTTTGCTTTGTTCTTGCTTGGTACTTTCAATGGGCTCTGTCTGAGGTGGGATTCGAACCCACGCCTCCTGGGGAGACTGCGACCTGAACGCAACGCCTTAGACCGCTCTGCCATCCTGGCAACTGGTAATGCTCTCTTGACTGTGTTTGCTTTTTTCTTGCTTGGTACTTTCAATGGGCTCTGTCTGAGGTGGGATTCGAACCCACGCCTCCTGGGGTAACTGCGACCTGAACGCAACGCCTTAGACCGCTCTGCCATCCTGGCAACTGGTAATGCTCTCTTGACTGTGTTTGCTTTGTTATTGCTTGGTACTTTCAATGGGCTCTGTCTGAGGTGGGATTCGAACCCACGCCTCCTGGGGAGACTGCGACCTGAACGCAACGCCTTAGACCTCTCTGCCATCCTGGCAACTGGTAATTCTCTCTTGACTGTGTTTGCTTTGTTATTGCTTGGTACTTTCAATGGGCTCTGTCTGAGGTGGGATTCGAACCCACGCCTCCTGGGGAGACTGCGACCTGAACGCAACGCCTTAGACCGCTCTGCCATCCTGGCAACTGGTAATGCTCTCTTGACTTTGTTTGCTTTGTTATTGCTTGGTACTTTCAATGGGCTCTGTCTGAGGTGGGATTCGAACCCACGCCTCCTGGGGAGACTGCGACCTGAACGCAACGCCTTAGAGCGCTCTGCCATCCTGGCAACTGGTAATGCTCTCTTGACTGTGTTTGCTTTGTTATTGCTTGGTACTTTCAATGGGCTCTGTCTGAGGTGGGATTCGAACCCACGCCTCCTGGGGAGACTGCGACCTGAACGCAACGCCTTAGACCGCTCTGCCATCCTGGCAACTGGTAATTCTCTCTTGACTGTGTTTGCTTTTTTCTTGCTTGGTACTATCAATGGGCTCTGTCTGAGTTGGGATTCGAACCCACGCCTCCTGGGGTTACTGCGACCTGAACGCAACGCCTTAGACTGCTCTGCCATCCTGGCATCTGGTAATGCTCTCTTGAATGTGTTTGCTTTATTATTGCTTGGTACTTTAAATGGGCACTGTCTGAGGTGGGATTCAACCCACGCCTCCTGGGGAGACTGCGACCTGAACGCAACGCCTTAGACCGCTCTGCCATTCTGGCACCTCGTAATGCTCATATGACTGTGTTTGCTTTGTTCTTGCTTGGTACTTTCAATGGGCACTGTCTGAGGCGGGATTTGAACTCACGCCTCCTGGGGAGACTGCGACCTGAACGCAACGCCTTAGACCGCTCTGCCATCCTGGCAGCTGGTAATGCTCTCTTGACTGTGTTTGCTTTGTTATTGCTTGGTACTTTCAATGGGCTCAGTCTGAGGCGGGATTCGCACCCACGCCTCCTGGGGTTACTGCGACCTGAACGCAACGCCTTAGACCGCTCTGCCATCCTGGCAGCTGGTAATGCTCTCTTTACTGTGATTGCTTTGTTATTGCTTGGTACTTTCAATGGGCTCTGTCTGAGGTGGGATTCGAACCCACGCCTCCTGGGGAGACTGCGACCTGAACGCAACGCCTTAGACCACTCTGCCATCCTGGCATCTGGTAATGCTCTCTTGAATGTGTTTGCTTTGTTCTTGCTTGGTACTTTCAATGGACATTGTCTGAGGTGGGATTCGAACCCACGCCTCCTGGGGAGACTGCGACCTGAACGCAACGCCTTAGACCGCTCTGCCATCCTGGCATCTGGTAATGCTCTCTTGAATGTGTTTGCTATGTTCTTGCTTGGTACTTTCAATGGGCACTGTCTGAGGTGGGATTCAACCCACGCCTCCTGGGGAGACTGCGACCTGAACGCTACGCCTTAGACCGCTCTGCCATCCTGGCACCTCGTAATGCTCATATGACTGTGTTTGCTTTGTTCTTGCTTGGTACTTTCAATGGGCTCTGTCTGAGGTGGGATTCGAACCCCTGCGTCCTGGGGAGACTGCGACCTGAACGCAACGCCTTAGACCGCTCTGCCATCCTGGCAACTGGGAATGCTCTCTTGACTGTGTTTGCTTTATTATTGCTTGGTACTTTCAATGGGCACTGTCTGAGGCGGGATTCGAACTCACGCCTCCTGGGGAGACTGCGACCTGAACGCAACGCCTTAGACCGCTCTGCCATCCTGGCAGCTGGTAATGCTCTCTTTACTGTGTTTGCTTTGTTATTGCTTGGTACTTTCAATGGGCTCTGTCTGAGGTGGGATTCGAACCCACGCCTCCTGGGGAGACTGCGACCTGAACGCAACGCCTTAGACCGCTCTGCCATCCTGGCATCTGGTAATGCTCTCTTGAATGTGTTTGCTTTGTTCTTGCTTGGTACTTTCAATGGGCACTGTCTGAGGTGGGATTCGAACCCACGCCTCCTGGGGAGACTGCGACCTGAACGCAACGCCTTAGACTGCTCTGCCATCCTGGCATCTGGTAATGCTCTCTTGAATGTGTTTGCTTTGTTCTTGCTTGGTACTTTCAATGGGCACTGTCTGAGGTGGGATTCAACCCACGCCTCCTGGGGAGACTGTGACCTGAACGCAATGCCTTAGACCGCTCTGCCATCCTGGCACCTCGTAATGCTCTTATGACTGTGTTTGCTTTGTTCTTGCTTGGTACTTTCAATGGGCTCTGTCTGAGGTGGGATTCGAAACCCTGCGTCCTGGGGAGACTGCGACCTGAACGCAACGCCTTAGACCGCTCTGACATCCTGGCACCTGGTAATGCTCGCATCACTGTGTTTGCTTTGTTCTTGCTTGGTACTTTCAATGGGCTCTGTCTGAGGTGGGATTCGAACCCTCGCCTCCTGGGGAGACTGCGACCTGAACGCAACGCCTTAGACCGCTCTGCCATCCTGGCAACTGGTAATGCTCTCTTGACTGTGTTTGCTTTTTTCTTGCTTGGTACTTTCAATGGGCTCTGTCTGAGGCGGGATTCGAACCCACGCCTCCTGGGGAGACTGCGACCTGAACGCAACGCCTTAGACCACTCTGCCATCCTGGCAACTGGTAATGCTCTCTTGACTGTGTTTGCTTTTTTCTTGCTTGGTACTTTCAATGGGCTCTGTCTGAGGCGGGATTCGAACCCACGCCTCCTGGGGAGACTGCGACCTGAACGCAACGCTTTAGACCACTCTGCCATCCTGGCATCTGTTAATGCTCTCTTGAATGTGTTTGCTTTGTTCTTGCTTGGTACTTTCAATGGGCTCTGTCTGAGGTGGGATTCGAACCCCTGCGTCCTGGGGAGACTGCGTCCTGAACGCAACGCCTTAGACCGCTCTGCCATCCTGGCAACTGGTAATGCTCTCTTTACTGTGTTTGCTTTATTATTGCTTGGTACTTTCAATGGGCACTGTCTGAGGCGGGATTCGAACTCACGCCTCCTGGGGAGACTGTGACCTGAACGCAACGCCTTAGACCGCTCTGCCATCCTGGCAGCTGGTAATGCTCTCTTTCCTGTGTTTGCTTTGTTATTGCTTGGTACTTTCAATGGGCTCTGTCTGAGGTGGGATTCGAACCCACGCCTCCTGGGGAGACTGCGACCTGAACGCAACGCCTTAGACCGCTCTGCCATCCTGGCAACTGGTAATGCTCTCATCACTGTGTTTGCTTTGTTATTGCTTGGTACTTTCAATGGGCTCTGTCTGAGGTGGGATTCGAACCCACGCCTCCTGGGGAGACTGCGACCTGAACGCAACGCCTTAGACCGCTCTGCCATCCTGGCAACTGGTAATTCTCTCTTGACTGTGTTTGCTTTTTTCTTGCTTGGTTCTATCAATGGGCTCTGTCTGAGTTGGGATTCGAACCCACGCCTCCTGGGGTTACTGCGACCTGAACGCAACGCCTTAGACAACTCTGCCATCCTGGCAACTGGTACCTCTCTCTTGACTGTGTTTGCTTTGTTCTTGCTTGGTACTTTCAATGGGCTCTGTCTGAGGCGGGATTCGAACCCACGCCTCCTGGGGAGACTGCGACCTGAACGCAACGCCTTAGACCACTCTGCCATCCTGGCATCTGGTAATGCTCTCTTGAATGTGTTTGCTTTGTTCTTGCTTGGTACTTTCAATGGGCACTGTCTGAGGCGGGATTCGAACCCCTGTGTCCTGGGGAGACTGCGTCCTGAACGCAACGCCTTAGACCGCTCTGCCATCCTGGCAACTGGTAATGCTCTCTTGACTGTGTTTGCTTTATTATTGCTTGGTACTTTCAATGGGCACTGTCTGAGGCGGGATTCGAACTCACGCCTCCTGGGGAGACTGCGACCTGAACGCAACGCCTTAGACCGCTCTGCCATCCTGGCAGCTGGTAATGCTCTCTTTCCTGTGTTTGCTTTGTTATTGCTTGGTACTTTCAATGGGCTCTGTCTGAGGTGGGATTCGAACCCACGCCTCCTGGGGAGACTGCGACCTGAACGCAACGCCTTAGACCGCTCTGCCATCCTGGCAACTGGTAATGCTCTCATCACTGTGTTTGCTTTGTTATTGCTTGGTACTTTCAATGGGCTCTGTCTGAGGTGGGATTCGAACCCACGCCTCCTGGGGAGACTGCGACCTGAACGCAACGCCTTAGACCGCTCTGCCATCCTGGCAACTGGTAATGCTCTCTTGACTTTGTTTGCTTTGTTTTTGCTTGGTACTTTCAATGGGCTCTGTCTGAGGTGGGATTCGAACCCACGCCTCCTGGGGAGACTGCGACCCGAACGCAACGCCTTAGACCGCTCTGCCATCCTGGCAACTGGTAATGCTCTCTTGACTGTGTTTGCTTTGTTATTGCTTGGTACTTTCAATGGGCTCTGTCTGAGGTGGGATTCGAACCCACGCCTCCTGGGGTTACTGCGACCTGAACGCAACGCCTTAGACTGCTCTGCCATCCTGGCATCTGGTAATTCTCTCTTGACTGTGTTTGCTTTGTTATTGCTTGGTACTTTCAATGGGCTCTGTCTGAGGTGGGATTCGAACCCACGCCTCCTGGGGTGACTGCGACCTGAACGCAACGCCTTAGACCGCTCTGCCATCCTGGCAACTGGTAATGCTCTCTTGACTGTGTTTGCTTTATTATTGCTTGGTACTTTCAATGGGCACTGTCTGAAGTGGGATTCGAACCCACGCCTCCTGGGGAGACTGCGACCTGAACGCAACGCCTTAGACTGCTCTGCCATCCTGGCATCTGGTAATGCTCTCTTGAATGTGTTTGCTTTATTATTGCTTGGTACTTTAAATGGGCACTGTCTGAGGTGGGATTCAACCCACGCCTCCTGGGGAGACTGCGACCTGAACGCAACGCCTTAGACCGCTCTGCCATTCTGGCACCTCGTAATGCTCATATGACTGTGTTTGCTTTGTTCTTGCTTGGTACTTTCAATGGGCTCTGTCTGAGGTGGGATTCGAACCCCTGCGTCCTGGGGAGACTGCGACCTGAACGCAACGCCTTAGACCGCTCTGCCATCCTGGCAACTGGTAATGCTCTCTTGACTGTGTTTGCTTTATTATTGCTTGGTACTTTCAATGGGCACTGTCTGAGGCGGGATTTGAACTCACGCCTCCTGGGGAGACTGCGACCTGAACGCAACGCCTTAGACCGCTCTGCCATCCTGGCAGCTGGTAATGCTCTCTTGACTGTGTTTGCTTTGTTATTGCTTGGTACTTTCAATGGGCTCAGTCTGAGGCGGGATTCGCACCCACGCCTCCTGGGGTTACTGCGACCTGAACGCAACGCCTTAGACCGCTCTGCCATCCTGGCAGCTGGTAATGCTCTCTTTACTGTGATTGCTTTGTTATTGCTTGGTACTTTCAATGGGCTCTGTCTGAGGTGGGATTCGAACCCACGCCTCCTGGGGAGACTGCGACCTGAACGCAACGCCTTAGACCACTCTGCCATCCTGGCATCTGGTAATGCTCTCTTGAATGTGTTTGCTTTGTTCTTGCTTGGTACTTTCAATGGACATTGTCTGAGGTGGGATTCGAACCCACGCCTCCTGGGGAGACTGCGACCTGAACGCAACGCCTTAGACCGCTCTGCCATCCTGGCACCTGGTAATGCTCTCATCACTGTGTTTGCTTTGTTCTTGCTTGGTACTTTCAATGGGCTCTGTCTGAGGTGGGATTCGAACCCACGCCTCCTGGGGAGACTGCGACCTGAACGCAACGCCTTAGACCGCTCTGCCATCCTGGCAACTTGTAATGCTCTCTTGACTGTGTTTGCTTTGTTATTGCTTGGTACTTTCAATGGGCTCTGTCTGAGGTGGGATTCGAACCCACGCCTCCTGGGGAGACTGCGACCTGAACGCAACGCCTTAGACCGCTCTGCCATCCTGGCAACTGGTAATTCTCTCTTGACTGTGTTTGCTTTTTTCTTGCTTGGTACTATCAATGGGCTCTGTCTGAGTTGGGATTCGAACCCACGCCTCCTGGGGTTACTGCAACCTGAACGCAACGCCTTAGACAACTCTGTCATCCTGGCAACTGGTACCTCTCTCTTGACTGTGTTTGCTTTGTTCTTGCTTGGTACTTTCAATGGGCTCTCTCTGAGGCGGGATTCGAACCCACGCCTCCTGGGGAGACTGCGACCTGAACGCAACGGCTTAGACCACTCTGCCATCCTGGCATCTGGTAATGCTCTCTTGAATGTGTTTGCTTTGTTCTTGCTTGGTACTTTCAATGGGCACTGTCTGAGGCGGGATTCGAACCCACGTCTCCTGGGGAGACTGCGACCTGAACGCAACGCCTTAGACCACTCTGCCATCCTGGCATCTGGTAATGCTCTCTTGAATGTGTTTGCTTTGTTCTTGCTTGGTTCTTTCAATAGGCACTGTCTGAGGTGGGATTCAACCCACGCCAACCTGGGGAGACTGCGACCTGAACGCAATGCCTTAGACCGCTCTGCCATCCTGGCACCTCGTAATGCTCTTATGACTGTGTTTGCTTTGTTCTTGCTTGGTACTTTCAATGGGCTCTGTCTGAGGTGGGATTCGAACCCCTGCGTCCTGGGGAGACTGCGACCTGAACGCAACGCCTTAGAGCGCTCTGCCATCCTGGCACCTGATAATGCTCTCATCACTGTGTTTGCTTTGTTCTTGCTTGGTACTTTCAATGGGCTCTGTCTGAGGTGGGATTCGAACCCACGCCTCCTGGGGAGACTGCGACCTGAACGCAACGCCTTAGACCGCTCTGCCATCCTGGCAACTGGTAATGCTCTCTTGACTTTGTTTGCTTTGTTTTTGCTTGGTACTTTCAATGGGCTCTGTCTGAGGTGGGATTCGAACCCACGCCTCCTGGGGTTACTGCGACCTGAACGCAACGCCTTAGACCGCTCTGCCATCCTGGCACCTGGTAATGCTCTCATCACTGTGTTTGCTTTGTTCTTGCTTGGTACTTTCAATGGGCTCTGTCTGAGGTGGGATTCGAACCCACGCCTCCTGGGGAGACTGCGACCTGAACGCAACGCCTTAGACCGCTCTGCCATCCTGGCAACTGGTAATGCTCTCTTGACTGTGTTTGCTTTTTTCTTGCTTGGTACTTTCAATGGGCTCTGTCTGAGGTGGGATTCGAACCCACGCCTCCTGGGGTAACTGCGACCTGAACGCAACGCCTTAGACCGCTCTGCCATCCTGGCAACTGGTAATGCTCTCTTGACTGTGTTTGCTTTTTTATTGCTTGGTACTTTCAATGGGCTCTGTCTGAGGTGGGATTCGAACCCACGCCTCCTGGGGAGACTGCGACCTGAACGCAACGCCTTAGACCTCTCTGCCATCCTGGCAACTGGTAATTCTCTCTTGACTGTGTTTGCTTTGTTATTGCTTGGTACTTTCAATGGGCTCTGTCTGAGGTGGGATTCGAACCCACGCCTCCTGGGGAGACTGCGACCTGAACGCAACGCCTTAGACCGCTCTGCCATCCTGGCAACTGGTAATGCTCTCTTGACTTTGTTTGCTTTGTTATTGCTTGGTACTTTCAATGGGCTCTGTCTGAGGTGGGATTCGAACCCACGCCTCCTGGGGAGACTGCGACCTGAACGCAACGCCTTAGAGCGCTCTGCCATCCTGGCAACTGGTAATGCTCTCTTGACTGTGTTTGCTTTGTTATTGCTTGGTACTTTCAATGGGCTCTGTCTGAGGTGGGATTCGAACCCACGCCTCCTGGGGAGACTGCGACCTGAACGCAACGCCTTAGACCGCTCTGCCATCCTGGCAACTGGTAATTCTCTCTTGACTGTGTTTGCTTTTTTCTTGCTTGGTACTATCAATGGGCTCTGTCTGAGTTGGGATTCGAACCCACGCCTCCTGGGGTTACTGCGACCTGAACGCAACGCCTTAGACAACTCTGCCATCCTGGCAACTGGTACCTCTCTCTTGACTGTGTTTGCTTTGTTCTTGTTTGGTACTTTCAATGGGCTCTGTCTGAGGCGGGATTCGAACCCACGCCTCCTGGGGAGACTGCGACCTGAACGCAACGCCTTAGACCACTCTGCCATCCTGGCATCTGGTAATGCTCTCTTGAATGTGTTTGCTTTGTTCTTGCTTGGTACTTTCAATGGGCACTGTCTGAGGCGGGATTCGAACCCACGCCTCCTGGGGAGACTGCGACCTGAACGCAACGCCTTAGACCACTCTGCCATCCTGGCATCTGGTAATGCTCTCTTGAATGTGTTTGCTTTGTTCTTGCTTGGTACTTTCAATGGGCATTGTCTGAGGTGGGATTCGAACCCACGCCTCCTGGGGAGACTGCGACCTGAACGCAACGCCTTAGACTGCTCTGCCATCCTGGCATCTGGTAATGCTCTCTTGAATGTGTTTGCTTTGTTCTTGCTTGGTACTTTCAATGGGCACTGTCTGAGGTGGGATTCAACCCACGCCTCCTGGGGAGACTGCGACCTGAACGCTACGCCTTAGACCGCTCTGCCATCCTGGCACCTCGTAATGCTCATATGACTGTGTTTGCTTTGTTCTTGCTTGGTACTTTCAATGGGCTCTGTCTGAGGTGGGATTCGAACCCACGCCTCCTGGGGAGACTGCGACCTGAACGCAACGCCTTAGACCGCTCTGCCATCCTGGAAACTGGTAATGCTCTCTTGACTTTGTTTGCTTTGTTATTGCTTGGTACTTTCAATGGGCTCTGTCTGAGGTGGGATTCGAACCCACGCCTCCTGGGGAGACTGCGACCTGAACGCAACGCCTTAGACCGCTCTGCCATCCTGGCAACTGGTAATGCTCTCTTGACTGTGTTTGCTTTGTTATTGCTTGGTACTTTCAATGGGCTCTGTCTGAGGTGGGATTCGAACCCACGCCTCCTGGGGAGACTGCGACCTGAACGCAACGCCTTAGACCGCTCTGCCATCCTGGCAACTGGTAATTCTCTCTTGACTGTGTTTGCTTTTTTCTTGCTTGGTACTATCAATGGGCTCTGTCTGAGTTGGGATTCGAACCCACGCCTCCTGGGGTTACTGCGACCTGAACGCAACGCCTTAGACAACTCTGCCATCCTGGCAACTGGTACCTCTCTCTTGACTGTGTTTGCTTTGTTCTTGTTTGGTACTTTCAATGGGCTCTGTCTGAGGCGGGATTCGAACCCACGCCTCCTGGGGAGACTGCGACCTGAACGCAACGCCTTAGACCACTCTGCCATCCTGGCATCTGGTAATGCTCTCTTGAATGTGTTTGCTTTGTTCTTGCTTGGTACTTTCAATGGGCACTGTCTGAGGCGGGATTCGAACCCACGCCTCCTGGGGAGACTGCGACCTGAACGCAACGCCTTAGACCACTCTGCCATCCTGGCATCTGGTAATGCTCTCTTGAATGTGTTTGCTTTGTTCTTGCTTGGTACTTTCAATGGGCATTGTCTGAGGTGGGATTCGAACCCACGCCTCCTGGGGAGACTGCGACCTGAACGCAACGCCTTAGACTGCTCTGCCATCCTGGCATCTGGTAATGCTCTCTTGAATGTGTTTGCTTTGTTCTTGCTTGGTACTTTCAATGGGCACTGTCTGAGGTGGGATTCAACCCACGCCTCCTGGGGAGACTGCGACCTGAACGCTACGCCTTAGACCGCTCTGCCATCCTGGCACCTCGTAATGCTCATATGACTGTGTTTGCTTTGTTCTTGCTTGGTACTTTCAATGGGCTCTGTCTGAGGTGGGATTCGAACCCACGCCTCCTGGGGAGACTGCGACCTGAACGCAACGCCTTAGACCGCTCTGCCATCCTGGAAACTGGTAATGCTCTCTTGACTTTGTTTGCTTTGTTATTGCTTGGTACTTTCAATGGGCTCTGTCTGAGGTGGGATTCGAACCCACGCCTCCTGGGGAGACTGCGACCTGAACGCAACGCCTTAGACCGCTCTGCCATCCTGGCAACTGGTAATGCTCTCTTGACTGTGTTTGCTTTGTTATTGCTTGGTACTTTCAATGGGCTCTGTCTGAGGTGGGATTCGAACCCACGCCTCCTGGGGAGACTGCGACCTGAACGCAACGCCTTAGACCGCTCTGCCATCCTGGCAACTGGTAATTCTCTCTTGACTGTGTTTGCTTTTTTCTTGCTTGGTACTATCAATTGGTCTGTCTGAGTTGGGATTCGAACCCACGCCTCCTGGGGTTACTGCGACCTGAACGCAACGCCTTAGACAACTCTGTCATCCTGGCAACTGGTACCTCTCTCTTGACTGTGTTTGCTTTGTTCTTGCTTGGTACTTTCAATGGGCTCTGTCTGAGGCGGGATTCGAACCCACGACTCCTGGGGAGACTGCGACCTGAACGCAACGCCTTAGACCACTCTGCCATCCTGGCATCTGGTAATGCTCTCTTGAATGTGTTTGCTTTGTTCTTGCTTGGTACTTTCAATGGGCACTGTCTGAGGCGGGATTCGAACCCACGTCTCCTGGGGAGACTGCGACCTGAACGCAACGCCTTAGACCACTCTGCCATCCTGGCATCTGGTAATGCTCTCTTGAATGTGTTTGCTTTGTTCTTGCTTGGTACTTTCAATGGGCATTGTCTGAGGTGGGATTCGAACCCACGCCTCCTGGGGAGACTGCGACCTCAACGCAACGCCTTAGACTGCTCTGCCATCCTGGCATCTGGTAATGCTCTCTTGAATGTGTTTGCTTTGTTCTTGCTTGGTACTTTCAATGGGCACTGTCTGAGGTGGGATTCGAACCCACGCCTCCTGGGGAGACTGCGACCTGAACGCAACGCCTTAGACTGCTCTGCCATCCTGGCATCTGGTAATGCTCTCTTGAATGTGTTTGCTTTGTTCTTGCTTGGTACTTTCAATGGGCATTGTCTGAGGTGGGATTCGAACCCACGCCTCCTGGGGAGACTGCGACCTGAACGCAACGCCTTAGACTGCTCTGCCATCCTGGCATCTGGTAATGCTCTCTTGAATGTGTTTGCTTTGTTCTTGCTTGGTACTTTCAATGGGCACTGTCTGAGGTGGGATTCAACCCACGCCTCCTGGGGAGACTGCGACCTGAACGCTACGCCTTAGACCGCTCTGCCATCCTGGCACCTCGTAATGCTCATATGACTGTGTTTGCTTTGTTCTTGCTTGGTACTTTCAATGGGCTCTGTCTGAGGTGGGATTCGAACCCACGCCTCCTGGGGAGACTGCGACCTGAACGCAACGCCTTAGACCGCTCTGCCATCCTGGAAACTGGTAATGCTCTCTTGACTTTGTTTGCTTTGTTATTGCTTGGTACTTTCAATGGGCTCTGTCTGAGGTGGGATTCGAACCCACGCCTCCTGGGGAGACTGCGACCTGAACGCAACGCCTTAGACCGCTCTGCCATCCTGGCAACTGGTAATGCTCTCTTGACTGTGTTTGCTTTGTTATTGCTTGGTACTTTCAATGGGCTCTGTCTGAGGTGGGATTCGAACCCACGCCTCCTGGGGAGACTGCGACCTGAACGCAACGCCTTAGACCGCTCTGCCATCCTGGCAACTGGTAATTCTCTCTTGACTGTGTTTGCTTTTTTCTTGCTTGGTACTATCAATTGGTCTGTCTGAGTTGGGATTCGAACCCACGCCTCCTGGGGTTACTGCGACCTGAACGCAACGCCTTAGACAACTCTGTCATCCTGGCAACTGGTACCTCTCTCTTGACTGTGTTTGCTTTGTTCTTGCTTGGTACTTTCAATGGGCTCTGTCTGAGGCGGGATTCGAACCCACGACTCCTGGGGAGACTGCGACCTGAACGCAACGCCTTAGACCACTCTGCCATCCTGGCATCTGGTAATGCTCTCTTGAATGTGTTTGCTTTGTTCTTGCTTGGTACTTTCAATGGGCACTGTCTGAGGCGGGATTCGAACCCACGTCTCCTGGGGAGACTGCGACCTGAACGCAACGCCTTAGACCACTCTGCCATCCTGGCATCTGGTAATGCTCTCTTGAATGTGTTTGCTTTGTTCTTGCTTGGTACTTTCAATGGGCATTGTCTGAGGTGGGATTCGAACCCACGCCTCCTGGGGAGACTGCGACCTCAACGCAACGCCTTAGACTGCTCTGCCATCCTGGCATCTGGTAATGCTCTCTTGAATGTGTTTGCTTTGTTCTTGCTTGGTACTTTCAATGGGCACTGTCTGAGGTGGGATTCGAACCCACGCCTCCTGGGGAGACTGCGACCTGAACGCAACGCCTTAGACTGCTCTGCCATCCTGGCATCTGGTAATGCTCTCTTGAATGTGTTTGCTTTGTTCTTGCTTGGTACTTTCAATGGGCTCTGTCTGAGGTGGGATTCGAACCCACGCCTCCTCCTGGGGAGACTGCGACCTGAACGCAACGCCTTAGACCGCTCTGCCATCCTGGAAACTGGTAATGCTCTCTTGACTTTGTTTGCTTTGTTATTGCTTGGTACTTTCAATGGGCTCTGTCTGAGGTGGGATTCGAACCCACGCCTCCTGGGGAGACTGCGACCTGAACGCAACGCCTTAGACCGCTCTGCCATCCTGGCAACTGGTAATGCTCTCTTGACTGTGTTTGCTTTGTTATTGCTTGGTACTTTCAATGGGCTCTGTCTGAGGTGGGATTCGAACCCACGCCTCCTGGGGAGACTGCGACCTGAACGCAACGCCTTAGACCGCTCTGCCATCCTGGCAACTGGTAATTCTCTCTTGACTGTGTTTGCTTTTTTCTTGCTTGGTACTATCAATTGGTCTGTCTGAGTTGGGATTCGAACCCACGCCTCCTGGGGTTACTGCGACCTGAACGCAACGCCTTAGACAACTCTGTCATCCTGGCAACTGGTACCTCTCTCTTGACTGTGTTTGCTTTGTTCTTGCTTGGTACTTTCAATGGGCTCTGTCTGAGGCGGGATTCGAACCCACGACTCCTGGGGAGACTGCGACCTGAACGCAACGCCTTAGACCACTCTGCCATCCTGGCATCTGGTAATGCTCTCTTGAATGTGTTTGCTTTGTTCTTGCTTGGTACTTTCAATGGGCACTGTCTGAGGCGGGATTCGAACCCACGTCTCCTGGGGAGACTGCGACCTGAACGCAACGCCTTAGACCACTCTGCCATCCTGGCATCTGGTAATGCTCTCTTGAATGTGTTTGCTTTGTTCTTGCTTGGTACTTTCAATGGGCATTGTCTGAGGTGGGATTCGAACCCACGCCTCCTGGGGAGACTGCGACCTCAACGCAACGCCTTAGACTGCTCTGCCATCCTGGCATCTGGTAATGCTCTCTTGAATGTGTTTGCTTTGTTCTTGCTTGGTACTTTCAATGGGCACTGTCTGAGGTGGGATTCGAACCCACGCCTCCTGGGGAGACTGCGACCTGAACGCAACGCCTTAGACCGCTCTGCCATCCTGGCACCTGGTAATGCTCTCATCACTGTGTTTGCTTTGTTCTTGCTTGGTACTTTCAATGGGCTCTGTCTGAGGTGGGATTCGAACCCACGCCTCCTGGGGTTACTGCGACCTTAACGCAACGCCTTAGAACGCACTGCCATCCTGGCAACTGGTAATGCTGTCTTGACTGTGTTTGCTTTGTTATTGCTTGGTACTTTCAATGGGCTCTGTCTGAGGCGGGATTCGAACCCACTCCTCCTGGGGAGACTGCTACCTGAACGCAACGCCTTAGACCACTCTGCCATCCTGGCATCTGGTAATGCTCTCTTGAATGTGTTTGCTTTGTTCTTGCTTGGTACTTTCAATGGGCACTGTCTGAGGCGGGATTCGAACCCACGCCTCCTGGGGAGACTGCGACCTGAACGCAACGCCTTAGACCACTCTGCCATCCTGGCATCTGGTAATGCTCTCTTGACTGTGTTTGCTTTGTTCTTGCTTGGTACTTTCAATGGGCACTGTCTGAGGTGCGATTCGAACCCACGCCTCCTGGGGAGACTGCGACCTGAACGCAACGCCTTAGACTGCTCTGCCATCCTGGCATCTGGTAATGCTCTCTTGAATGTGTTTGCTTTGTTATTGCTTGGTACTTTCAATGGGCACTGTCTGAGGCGGGATTCGAACCCACGCCTCCTGGGGAGACTGCGACCTGAACGCAACGCCTTAGACCACTCTGCCATCCTGGCATCTGGTAATGCTCTCTTGACTGTGTTTTCTTTGTTCTTGCTTGGTACTTTCAATGGGCACTGTCTGAGGTGGGATTCGAACCCACGCCTCCTGGGGAGACTGCGACCTGAACGCAACGCCTTAGACTGCTCTGCCATCCTGGCATCTGGTAATGCTCTCTTGAATGTGTTTGCTTTGTTCTTGCTTGGTACTTTCAATGGGCACTGTCTGAGGTGGGATTCAACCCACGCCTCCTGGGGAGACTGCGACCTGAACGCAACGCCTTAGACCGCTCTGCCATCCTGGCACCTCATAATGCTCTTATGACTGTGTTTGCTTTGTTCTTGCTTGGTACTTTCAATGGGCTCTGTCTGAGGAGGGATTCGAACCCCTGCGTCCTGCGGAGACTGCGACCTGAACGCAACGCCTTAGACCGCTCTGCCATCCTGGCACCTGGTAATGCTCTCATGACTGTGTTTGCTTTGTTCTTGCTTGGTACTTTCAATGGGCTCTGTCTGAGGCGGGATTCGAACCCACGCCTCCTGGGAAGACTGCGACCTGAACGCAACGCCTTAGACCGCTCTGCCATCCTGGCAGCTGGTAATGCTCTCTTGACTGTGTTTGCTTTTTTCTTGCTTGGTACGTTCAATGGGCTCTTTCAGAGGCGGGATTCGAACCCACGCCTCCTGGGGAGACTGCGACCTGAACGCAACGCCTTAGACCGCTCTGCCATCCTGGCAACTGGTAATGCTCTCTTGACTGTGTTTGCTTTGTTCTTGCTTGGTACTTTCAATGGGCTCTGTCAGAGGCGGGATTCGAACCCACGCCTCCTGGGGAGACTGCGACCTGAACGCAACTTCTTAGAACGCACTGCCATCCTGGCAACTGGTAATGCTCTCTTGACTGTGTTTGCTTTGTTATTGCTTGGTACTTTCAATGGGCTCTGTCTGAGGCGGGATTCGAACCCACGCCTCCTGGGGTTACTGCGACCTGAACGCAACGCCTTAGACCGCTCTGCCATCCTGGCAGCTGGTAATTCTCTCTTGACTGTGTTTGCTTTGTTATTGCTTGGTACTTTCAATGGGCTCTGTCTGAGGCGGGATTCGAACCCACGCCTCCTGGGGAGACTGCGACCTGAACGCAACGCCTTAGACCGCTCTGCCATCCTGGCAGCTGGTAATGCTCTCTTGACTGTGTTTGCTTTTTTCTTGCTTGGTAAGTTCAATGGGCTCTGTCAGAGGCGGGATTCGAACCCACGCCTCCTGGGGAGACTGCGACCTGAACGCAACGCCTTAGACCGCTCTGCCATCCTGGCAACTGGTAATGCTCTCTTGACTGTGTTTGCTTTGTTCTTGCTTGGTACTTTCAATGGGCTCTGTCAGAGGCGGGATTCGAACCCACGCCTCCTGGGGAGACTGCGACCTGAACGCAACGCCTTAGAACGCACTGCCATCCTGGCAACTGGTAATGCTCTCTTGACTGTGTTTGCTTTGTTATTGCTTGGTACTTTCAATGGGCTCTGTCTGAGGCGGGATTCGAACCCACGCCTCCTGGGGTTACTGCGACCTGAACGCAACGCCTTAGACAACTCTGTCATCCTGGCAACTGGTACCTCTCTCTTGACTGTGTTTGCTTTGTTCTTGCTTGGTACTTTCAATGGGCTCTGTCTGAGGCGGGATTCGAACCCACGACTCCTGGGGAGACTGCGACCTGAACGCAACGCCTTAGACCACTCTGCCATCCTGGCATCTGGTAATGCTCTCTTGAATGTGTTTGCTTTGTTCTTGCTTGGTACTTTCAATGGGCACTGTCTGAGGCGGGATTCGAACCCACGTCTCCTGGGGAGACTGCGACCTGAACGCAACGCCTTAGACCACTCTGCCATCCTGGCATCTGGTAATGCTCTCTTGAATGTGTTTGCTTTGTTCTTGCTTGGTACTTTCAATGGGCATTGTCTGAGGTGGGATTCGAACCCACGCCTCCTGGGGAGACTGCGACCTCAACGCAACGCCTTAGACTGCTCTGCCATCCTGGCATCTGGTAATGCTCTCTTGAATGTGTTTGCTTTGTTCTTGCTTGGTACTTTCAATGGGCACTGTCTGAGGTGGGATTCGAACCCACGCCTCCTGGGGAGACTGCGACCTGAACGCAACGCCTTAGACTGCTCTGCCATCCTGGCATCTGGTAATGCTCTCTTGAATGTGTTTGCTTTGTTCTTGCTTGGTACTTTCAATGGGCTCTGTCTGAGGTGGGATTCGAACCCACGCCTCCTCCTGGGGAGACTGCGACCTGAACGCAACGCCTTAGACCGCTCTGCCATCCTGGAAACTGGTAATGCTCTCTTGACTTTGTTTGCTTTGTTATTGCTTGGTACTTTCAATGGGCTCTGTCTGAGGTGGGATTCGAACCCACGCCTCCTGGGGAGACTGCGACCTGAACGCAACGCCTTAGACCGCTCTGCCATCCTGGCAACTGGTAATGCTCTCTTGACTGTGTTTGCTTTGTTATTGCTTGGTACTTTCAATGGGCTCTGTCTGAGGTGGGATTCGAACCCACGCCTCCTGGGGAGACTGCGACCTGAACGCAACGCCTTAGACCGCTCTGCCATCCTGGCAACTGGTAATTCTCTCTTGACTGTGTTTGCTTTTTTCTTGCTTGGTACTATCAATTGGTCTGTCTGAGTTGGGATTCGAACCCACGCCTCCTGGGGTTACTGCGACCTGAACGCAACGCCTTAGACAACTCTGTCATCCTGGCAACTGGTACCTCTCTCTTGACTGTGTTTGCTTTGTTCTTGCTTGGTACTTTCAATGGGCTCTGTCTGAGGCGGGATTCGAACCCACGACTCCTGGGGAGACTGCGACCTGAACGCAACGCCTTAGACCACTCTGCCATCCTGGCATCTGGTAATGCTCTCTTGAATGTGTTTGCTTTGTTCTTGCTTGGTACTTTCAATGGGCACTGTCTGAGGCGGGATTCGAACCCACGTCTCCTGGGGAGACTGCGACCTGAACGCAACGCCTTAGACCACTCTGCCATCCTGGCATCTGGTAATGCTCTCTTGAATGTGTTTGCTTTGTTCTTGCTTGGTACTTTCAATGGGCATTGTCTGAGGTGGGATTCGAACCCACGCCTCCTGGGGAGACTGCGACCTCAACGCAACGCCTTAGACTGCTCTGCCATCCTGGCATCTGGTAATGCTCTCTTGAATGTGTTTGCTTTGTTCTTGCTTGGTACTTTCAATGGGCACTGTCTGAGGTGGGATTCGAACCCACGCCTCCTGGGGAGACTGCGACCTGAACGCAACGCCTTAGACCGCTCTGCCATCCTGGCACCTGGTAATGCTCTCATCACTGTGTTTGCTTTGTTCTTGCTTGGTACTTTCAATGGGCTCTGTCTGAGGTGGGATTCGAACCCACGCCTCCTGGGGTTACTGCGACCTTAACGCAACGCCTTAGAACGCACTGCCATCCTGGCAACTGGTAATGCTGTCTTGACTGTGTTTGCTTTGTTATTGCTTGGTACTTTCAATGGGCTCTGTCTGAGGCGGGATTCGAACCCACTCCTCCTGGGGAGACTGCTACCTGAACGCAACGCCTTAGACCACTCTGCCATCCTGGCATCTGGTAATGCTCTCTTGAATGTGTTTGCTTTGTTCTTGCTTGGTACTTTCAATGGGCACTGTCTGAGGCGGGATTCGAACCCACGCCTCCTGGGGAGACTGCGACCTGAACGCAACGCCTTAGACCACTCTGCCATCCTGGCATCTGGTAATGCTCTCTTGACTGTGTTTGCTTTGTTCTTGCTTGGTACTTTCAATGGGCACTGTCTGAGGTGCGATTCGAACCCACGCCTCCTGGGGAGACTGCGACCTGAACGCAACGCCTTAGACTGCTCTGCCATCCTGGCATCTGGTAATGCTCTCTTGAATGTGTTTGCTTTGTTATTGCTTGGTACTTTCAATGGGCACTGTCTGAGGCGGGATTCGAACCCACGCCTCCTGGGGAGACTGCGACCTGAACGCAACGCCTTAGACCACTCTGCCATCCTGGCATCTGGTAATGCTCTCTTGACTGTGTTTTCTTTGTTCTTGCTTGGTACTTTCAATGGGCACTGTCTGAGGTGGGATTCGAACCCACGCCTCCTGGGGAGACTGCGACCTGAACGCAACGCCTTAGACTGCTCTGCCATCCTGGCATCTGGTAATGCTCTCTTGAATGTGTTTGCTTTGTTCTTGCTTGGTACTTTCAATGGGCACTGTCTGAGGTGGGATTCAACCCACGCCTCCTGGGGAGACTGCGACCTGAACGCAACGCCTTAGACCGCTCTGCCATCCTGGCACCTCATAATGCTCTTATGACTGTGTTTGCTTTGTTCTTGCTTGGTACTTTCAATGGGCTCTGTCTGAGGAGGGATTCGAACCCCTGCGTCCTGCGGAGACTGCGACCTGAACGCAACGCCTTAGACCGCTCTGCCATCCTGGCACCTGGTAATGCTCTCATGACTGTGTTTGCTTTGTTCTTGCTTGGTACTTTCAATGGGCTCTGTCTGAGGCGGGATTCGAACCCACGCCTCCTGGGAAGACTGCGACCTGAACGCAACGCCTTAGACCGCTCTGCCATCCTGGCAGCTGGTAATGCTCTCTTGACTGTGTTTGCTTTTTTCTTGCTTGGTACGTTCAATGGGCTCTTTCAGAGGCGGGATTCGAACCCACGCCTCCTGGGGAGACTGCGACCTGAACGCAACGCCTTAGACCGCTCTGCCATCCTGGCAGCTGGTAATGCTCTCTTGACTGTGTTTGCTTTTTTCTTGCTTGGTAAGTTCAATGGGCTCTGTCAGTGGCGGGATTCGAACCCACGCCTCCTGGGGAGACTGCGACCTGAACGCAACGCCTTAGACCGCTCTGCCATCCTGGCAACTGGTAATGCTCTCTTGACTGTGTTTGCTTTGTTCTTGCTTGGTACTTTCAATGGGCTCTGTCAGAGGCGGGATTCGAACCCACGCCTCCTGGGGAGACTGCGACCTGAACGCAACTTCTTAGAACGCACTGCCATCCTGGCAACTGGTAATGCTCTCTTGACTGTGTTTGCTTTGTTATTGCTTGGTACTTTCAATGGGCTCTGTCTGAGGCGGGATTCGAACCCACGCCTCCTGGGGTTACTGCGACCTGAACGCAACGCCTTAGACCGCTCTGCCATCCTGGCAGCTGGTAATTCTCTCTTGACTGTGTTTGCTTTGTTATTGCTTGGTACTTTCAATGGGCTCTGTCTGAGGCGGGATTCGAACCCACGCCTCCTGGGGAGACTGCGACCTGAACGCAACGCCTTAGACCGCTCTGCCATCCTGGCAGCTGGTAATGCTCTCTTGACTGTGTTTGCTTTTTTCTTGCTTGGTAAGTTCAATGGGCTCTGTCAGAGGCGGGATTCGAACCCACGCCTCCTGGGGAGACTGCGACCTGAACGCAACGCCTTAGACCGCTCTGCCATCCTGGCAACTGGTAATGCTCTCTTGACTGTGTTTGCTTTGTTCTTGCTTGGTACTTTCAATGGGCTCTGTCAGAGGCGGGATTCGAACCCACGCCTCCTGGGGAGACTGCGACCTGAACGCAACGCCTTAGAACGCACTGCCATCCTGGCAACTGGTAATGCTCTCTTGACTGTGTTTGCTTTGTTATTGCTTGGTACTTTCAATGGGCTCTGTCTGAGGCGGGATTCGAACCCACGCCTCCTGGGGTTGCTGCGACCTGAACGCAACGCCTTAGACCGCTCTGCCATCCTGGCAACTGGTAATTCTCTCTTGACTGTGTTTTCTTTGTTATTGCTTGGTAGCGGCGCACCTTCAAAAATGCTTAAAAAATATACAATATGTATAATAAATATATAAATATATATATATATATATATATATATATATATATATATATATACGGGGAGAGAGAGAGAGAGAGTGAAATTCATGTTATAACGAAAAAAACAAATTATTATTAAAACGTATTATTTTTTTATTCCCAAGCCATTCTTTTTGTATTTATTTAATTACTCCGACTTTTTCCTGCTGGTACGCCATCCGGTGTGCCATGTGAAATGAAAGGTGGCATTTTTTATTTATTTATTCATTTATTCATTCATAACTGACAGCCTCGCGCTCCGCTCGTGCCCGGGCGGAAGAGGTGCTCCAATTCGGCTTAACTGTGACACACGCCCGCCCTCCTCCCCCGGAGCTTCCATTCGGTTAAACTTAGGGGCCGCTTGGCACCGCCCGTGCCCGGGGAAGGTGCTCCTCTTCGGCTTACTGTGACGCGAGCATGCCCTCCTCCTCCGGAGCTTCCATTCGGTTAAGCTTAGGGGCCGCTTGGAACCGCCCGTGCCCGGGGAAGGTGCTCCTCTTCAGCTTACTGTGACGCGAGCATGCCCTCCTCCTCCGGAGCTTCCATTCGGTTAAACTTAGGGGCCGCTTGGCACCGCCCGTGCCCGGGGAAGGTGCTCCTCTACGGCTTAACTGCCACGCACGCCGGCCGCAGCTCTGGTACGGTCCGAACCGCGCGAAACGTCACCACCGATCGTGTCCGGGGGAACGTGCTCTTCTTCGTCCACTCTCCTCTTCGCCCACGCTCTTCTTCGGCGCACGCCGGCCGTCTAACCGCTCCAGCGCCCCGTCGTGCCGCTCGGCGAAACTACAATGCCCCCGAATATTTTTTAGACCCGCGAAGCACTGAACCCGCGAAAGGTGAACCGCGAAGTAGAATTAGAATTAGAATTAGAAATCCCTTTATTGTCATTGTACTCAAGTGTGCAACGAGATGAGAGGGCTCCCCTCTCCAGTGCAATACAACAATAATACAGACAAATATATACATTAGATAAATAAATAAGAGATTGCAATGGAATTTAGTACTGAATGGGGTATATAAAAACACATCACAATGCTGTTCTGCAAGGTAAGGGTGTTCTCGTGTGTGTGTGAGAGTTCAGAATGGAGATGGCTCTCAGAAAGAAGCTGTTTCTCAGTCTATTGGTCCTCGATTTGATGCATCTGTAGCGCCTGCCAGAGGGCAACAGGTCAAACAGGTGGGAGTTTGGGTGGGTATTGTCTTTGACGATGTTGAGAGCCCTTCTGAGGCACCGGGCGGTGTAGATGTCCGACAGTGAGGGGAGAGGGCAGCCAATAATCCTTTGCGCTGTTTTGACTGTCCTCTGGAGCCTCACTCTGTCCGCCTCAGTGCAGCCGCTGTACCAGGTGGAGACACAGTACGTCAACAGGCTCTCGATGGACGAGTGGTAGAAGGCTAGCAGCAGCTTCCTGTCCAGGTTGAATTTCCTGAGGACTCTCAGGAAGTGCAGACGCTGGTGGACCTTCTTTACCACTGCTGTGGTGTTGTGAGTCCAAGAAAGGTCATCGGAGATCTGTACTCCCAGGAACTTGAACGTGTGGACCCTCTCCACACGCACGCCTTCGATGCAGAGGGGGGGCGGTACCGTCTTGTTCCTCCTGAAGTCGATGGCGATCTCCTTTGTTTTTGCAATGTTGAGTTGCAGTCTGTTGTCCTCGCACCAAGCCATCAGCCTCTTTACCTCCTCTCTGTAGGCTGTCTCGTCACCTTCCGAGATCAGACCGACCACTGTCGTGTCGTCAGCAAACTTGACGATGGTGTTGTTGCCGTGGGCTGGGCTGCAGTCGTAGGTGTAGAGGGCGTATAGGAGAGGGCTCAGCACGCATCCTTGAGGGGAACCGGTGCTCAGCGTGCGGGTGGAGGACGTGTAGGGGCCGAGCAACACAGTCTGGGGTCTGTTGGTCAGAAAGTCCTTAATCCAGATGCGTGTGAGGGCAGGGAGGCCGAGAATGTCCAGTTTGGCGATGAGAATGTCTGGGATGATCGTGTTGAATGCCGAGCTGTAGTCCACAAAGAGCATCCTTGCATAGCTCTGCTGTTGTTCCAGGTGGCCCAGCACAACATGCAGAACAGTGTCGATGGCGTCCTCAGTGGATCTGTTAGCCCGGTATGCAAACTGGTAGGGGTCCAGAGTGGGAGGAAGGCAGTCTCTGATGTGCTGGACAACCAGCCTCTCAAAGCACTTCATGATGACTGGTGTGAGAGCAACAGGATGGTAGTCATTCAGGTGGACGGCGGGTGACTTTTTGGGGACAGGAATAATGGTGGAAGTTTTCAAGCAGGAGGGGATGACTGCTTGAGCCAGGGAGCGGTTGAAGATCCTGCAGAAAACATGTGACAGTTGGTGGGCACATGCTCTGAGGACCTTGCCCGGTATTCCGACGGGTCCAGTAGCTTTCCTGGGGTTAACAGCCAGGAGCGCGCGCGCCTCACATCGTGTTCCTCTACGGTGAGTGGGGGGGAGTAGGAGCATGAGGTGCAGGGGTGTGACGGTTGGGGCGAGTCAAAGCGAGCGAAGAAGCAGTTAAGCTCCTCTGCCAGCGATGCACTCAGGTCTGTGATGCGAGCATAGCCTCCTCCTCCGGAGCTTCCATTCGGTTAAACTTAGGGGCCGCTTGGAACCGCCCGTGCCCGGGGAAGGTGCTCCTCTTCGGCTTACTGTGACGCGAGCATGCCCTCCTCCTCCGGAGCTTCCATTCGGTTAAACTTAGGGGCCGCTTGGCGCCGCCCGTGCCCGGGGAATGTGCTCCTCTACGGCTTAACTGCCACGCACGCCGGCCGGAGCTCTGGTACGGTCCGAACCGCGCGAAACGTCGCCACCGATCGTGTCCGGGGGTACGTGCTCTTCTTCGTCCACTCTCCTCTTCGCCCACGCTCTTCTTCGGCGCACGCCGGCCGTCTAACCGCTCCAGCGCCCCGTCGTGCCGCTCAGCGAAACTACAATGCCCCCGAATATTTTTTAGACCCGCGAAGCACTGAACCCGCGAAAGGTGAACCGCGAAGTAGCGAGGGTTCACTGTATGTATAAGACCAAGACCTACAAAAAAGTCTCTTGGAGCAATGAGCTAGGTTTTACAGGAAGTCGGCCATTTAAAATTGACTTAAAAGGGGGCGGGTCACCACAATGGACTTTGTGTAGAAATTATTATTGGGGCCCGAGCAGCGACCGCGGCGAGGTCCCTATTGTTTTTGTAGAAATTATTATTAGGGCCCGAGCAGCGACCGCTACGAGGTCCCCATTGTTTTTGTGGAAATCATTATTATTTTTATTATTATTATTAGGGCCCGAGCAGTGACCGCTGCGAGGTCCCTATTGTTTTTCTAGAAATTGTTATTAGGGCCCGAGCTGCGACGGCTGCGAGGTCCCTATTGTTTTTGTAGAAAATATTATTACTTTTATTATTATTCTTATTATTATTATTATTATTAGGGCCTGAGCAGCGACCGCTGCGAAGTCCCTATTGTTTTTGTAGAAATTGTTATTATTATTATTTTTCCGATTGTTCGATCGCATTTCTGACCCCCGAAACATGCACAAAAACTCACCAAACTTGGCAGTCTCATCGGGCATGGCGAAAAATTTGATATTTTAACGTCTAATATGAACAAGAAGTGAGTTATGAATTTTTGAAAGTCCGACTTTTGCCCTTTTTTGCATGTTTACAGGGGTCATTCTTTTGCACCCTGATCCTAAAGGCTTCATTGCCTTAAAATTCTGTCTGTAGCATCTTAAGACCTGGGACAAACACTGGTGCGAAAATTTTTTGTTTCCGAAATACTATATGACGGGGGCGGGGCTTCAAAGTTTTCACTTAAGATTTCCTTCGTCGCAATGGACAAAATGCTTAATAACTCTCCTGCACATGCTGCTAAAAATCCAAAACTTCACATGTACATAAAGAGTCGGTACCTGAAGACATCTATATGTTTATATTCAGTTATACACCTTGCGCCAATCAATATCATTTTTTACATTTTGACGTATTGCACGGTGCCCTTTTAACGAATCCGATTGAAAATTGGCTAGAAAAGACTCAAGACATTGATCTTATTCTATCCCTATTTTTGTGACTTTCCTTCGAAGGGCGTGGCTATTACGGTGCCGCAGAGTCTGATTATTCTCCGTGGCAACAAAAGTTCCTGCAAAATGATTCAGATGATCCATCTTCTGGAAATTTTTCACATTTGAGGATATTCAGGCCCTGAAGACGGCTGCCAACTTATTTTTGATCGCAGTGGTAGCGCCACCAACTGGTTAAAACAAATACAAATTATTTTCGTTGATGTTTTTCTCCGGGCAGGTTAACAAAATCTACCTTATATTTGCTCGGATGAGTGTTTAGCCCTTGAGCATTTCACAATACAAAAGTCTTTCGCATTCTTCAGAGTGTCACATGATGGTGTCTTGTGACCCGTCTTTATCAGCTGATGTTCCATGAGGGCGTGACTTACCTGTCACAAGAATGAAGGCAAGTCACGCCCCCCGCTGTCCGTTCACTGCGCCAAGATGCTGCTCCAGGTGGTAGAGAGGATGAAGGCTCCCTTGTCTCTGTTCATGGTTTTTATGCCTCGCTTGCAGATCTCATTGGCCTCTCTGATCCAGCGCTGTTGTTTGTTCTCTTCGGTGCGGATGACCCTGCCCTTCTCCCGGTCCATGATGTGGTTTTCCCTTTTGCAGTGGTCAGTGATTGCTGATTTGTAATGTTCACGTTGTGCTTGTTCTTTTACTGCTCTGATTTTTCATTTTTTTGACAGGTAAGTCACACCCTCATGGAACATCAGCTGATAAAGACGGGTCTCAAGACACCATCATGCGACACTCTGAAGAAGGCGAAAGACTCGCCGAAACATGTCAGGTAAAAAATTAACCTAAAACATAATTGTCTGCTTTTAATGAATCAGTCAAATATCAATAATAAGAAGACAAAATGAACCTAATACAAATAAATGAATGCTTAATAACTCTCCTGCACATGCTCCTAAAAATCCAAACCTTCACCTGTAAATAAAACGTCCCGACCTGAAGACATCTTAATGTTATTTTGTTATACACACAGTGCCGCCAAGTGGAATCAAAAATTTGTTTTTATTTTAATTTTCACGTACTGCACGGTGCCCTTTTGACGAATCCGACTGAAAATTAGTCAGAAAAGACTCAAGACAATGATCTTACTCTCTGCCGAATTTTGTGACGTTTTGGCAAAAGGCGTGGCTATTACGGTGCTGAAAAGTCCGATTGTACTCTGTGGCAACAAAAGCTCCGGCAACATGACTCAGATGATCCTATCTTCTCGAAGTTGTACACATTTGAGGATACTTCAGCCCTGAAGACATCTACCAACTTATTTTTCATCGTAGTAGTAGCGCCACCAACTGGTAAAAGCTAATACAAGTTATTTTCTTGGATGTTTTTCTCCGTGCAACTCAACAAGGTCGCCCTCATATATGCTCGGATGACTGTTTCGGCCATGAGGGTGTCACAATACGAAATTCGTCCTTTTTCGTGAAAAGTTGTGGGAGTGGCATTGCACTGTTCGGCAATAAAACAACGCTGATTATGAGGTTCTAAATATGAACGACAACTCGTGAAACTTTACACACACATCAGGCCGAGCAAATTTATCAATATTGTATACGTTAGTTGTGCAGCTTTTTTGAAATGGCTCGCCATGGCCCTCGAGAAATGTTCAAAAAAGCAGCCCTGGTTGAGTGTTTCACCTCGCTTTTTGTAAATTTTATGGAGTACAGTGAACCCTTGGTTATCGCGGTTAATGGGGACCGAGACCACTCGCGAAAACTGAAAATCCGTTGTTATTGTTATTAGGGCCCGAGCTGCAACGGCTGCGAGGTCCCTATTGTTTTTGTAGAAAATATTATTACTTTTATTATTATTATTATTATTATTATTATTATTAGGGCCTAAGCAGCGACCGCTGCGAAGTCCCTATTGTTTTTGTAGAAATTATTCTTATTATTATTTTTCCGATTGTTCGATCGCATTTTTGACCCCCGAAACATGCACAAAAACTCACCAAACTTGGCAGTCTCATCGAGCATGGCGAAAAATTTGATATTTTAACGTCTAATATGAACAGAAAGTGAGTTATGAATTTTTGAAAGTCCGACTTTTGCCCTTTTTTGCATGTTTACAGGGGTCATTCTTTTGCACCCTGATCCTAAAGGCTTCATCTGATTGCCTTAAAATTCTGTCTGTAGCATCTTAAGACCTGGGACAAACACTGGGGCTAAAATTTTTTGTTTCAGAAATACTATATGACGGGGGCGGGGCTTCAAAGTTTTCACTTAAGATTTCCTTCGCCGCAATGGACAAAATGCTTAATAACTCTCCTGCACATGCTGCTAAAAATCCAAAACTTCACATGTACATAAAGAGTCGGTACCTGAAGACATCTATATGTTTATATTCAGTTATACACCTTGCACCACCCAGTGGTGACAAAAATGATAATTTTTTACATTTTGACGTACTGCACGGTGCCCTTTTAACGAATTTGATTGAAAATTGGCCAAAAAAGACTTTAGACATTGATCTTACTCTATCCCTATTTTTGTGACTTTGCTTCGTAGGGCGTGGCTATTACGGTGCCGCAAAGTCTGATTATTCACCGTGGAAACAAAATTTCCGGCAAGATGACTCAGATGATCCTATCTTCTCGAAAATTTTCACATTTAAGGATATTGCAGCCCTGAAGTCATCTACCAACTTATTTTTGATTGTAGTAGTAGCGCCACCAACTGGTCAAAGCAAATACAAATTATTTTCGTTGATGTTTTTCTCTGAGCAGGTTAACAAGATCGCCCTCATATTTGCTCGGCTGAGTGTTTTGTCCTTCAGGATGTCACAATACGAAATTCGTCATTTTTTGTGAAAAGCTGTGGGCGTGGCATCGCACATATCATCAATAAAACAACACGTAATTTGAGGTTCTAAATATGAACGAAAACTCATGGAACTTTGCACACACATCAGGCCTGACAAAATCATGAATATTTCATTAGTTTCTCGTGCAGTTTTTTTAAAAATGGCTCTCTATCGCCCTCTAGAAATTTTCAAAAGAGCAGCCCCGGTTGTGTGTTTCACCTAGCTTTTTGAAAAATTTATGTTGATTGTATAAGGCCAAGACCTTCAAAAAAGTCTCTTGGAGCCATGAGCGAAATAGCACAGGAAGTCGGCCATTTTGAATTAACTTCAAAGGGGGCGTGTCACCACAATGGACAAAATGCTTAAAAACTCCCCTGCACATGCTCCAAAAAATCCAAAACTTCACCTGTACGTCAAACGCGGACCTGAAGACATCTATATGTTCTTATTCTGTTATACACATAGCGCCACCTAGTGTAAACAATTTTTTAAAAATTTTTTTACACGGAGCCCTTTTAACGAATCTGACAAAATTTTTGTCACAAGCGCCTCAAGACATTGAACTCTCTGCCGAATTTTTTTACTTTTTGGCGATGGGCATGGCCGTTATGGTGCGTACTGCACGGAGCCCGTTTAACACATCTGACTGAAAATTTGTCAGAACAGCTTCAAGACATTGATCTTAGTCAATGCCAAATTTTGCGACTTTTCAGCAAAGGGCGTGGCCACGACGGTGCCGCAAAGTCTGATTTTTCTCTTTGGCAACACAAGTTCCTGTAACATCACTCAGATCATGCTATCATCTCAAATTTTTTCACATTTGAGGAGAGCCCAACCCTGAAGACATCGACAAACTAATTCTTAATCGTAGTGGTAGCGCCACCAACTGTTTAAATCAAATGCAGGTTATTTTTGTTGATGTTTTTCTCCGAGCAGGTTAATAAGGTCTAACTGATATTTGCTCGGATGAATGTTTAGCCCTTCCGGATGTCGCAATACGAAATGTATCATTTTTCGTGAAAAGCTGTGGGTGTGGCTTTGCATAGTTCGCTAATAAACTTAGGCTTATTTTGAGGTTCTAAATATGCATGAAAACTCATGAAACTTTGCATACACATCAGGCCTGGCAAAACCATCAATATTTTATTAGTTTCTCATGCAGCTTTTAAAAAATGGCTCTCTATCGCCCTCTAGAAATTTTCAAAAAAGCAGTTGGTTGAGTGTGATACCTAGGTTTTTGAAAATTTTGTGGAGTATTTATAAGGCCAAGACCTACAAAATATTCTCTTGGAGCCATGAGCTAAATTGCACAGGAAGTTGGCCACTTTGAATTTACTTTAAACATCGATGATGTTGCGGTTCGGGGAACCGTGAGCTGGGGAAAAAGGACCCAAGAGCGATCGGGGTGATGTGAATAGGATTTATTGAATGAGGATGTGAGGGAGCAGCACGACAGGGAGCCGGCACCGGAGAGCTGGGAGTGGAGCGACGCGGCGGGTCGGGAGCGACCGCGGGAACGGCGATTGGCTGGCAGGCGGGGAGACGGCGAGCGCTGGAAGCGGGAGGCGGGCTGGCGGAGAAGCAGCGGGAGCGGCGCGGAAGAGGCAGGCGAGTGGCGTGGTGGGGGGAGAGCAGGCGAGGCGAACGCTGATCAGGAACGCGGAGATGGGCACGGGCAGCTCGGGTTCGGACGGGCACTGGACGGCTGGAGGGAGAACAAGACGACACAGAAGTCAGACGGGAACGAGCGACGAGACGATCGGGCGAACTTGCAGCGTGCAGGAACATGAGCCAATACCACGTAGGAAACGGGATAATCCGGCGTCTGGCTCCTGGCGCGGCTGGGTCTTATCCTGGTGTTGATTACTGCTGATGAGCAGCAGGTGCGCAGGAGCCGACGCCCTCTCAAGCCGGAGGCGTGCCTGGCTGGAACTGGCAGAGAACTGTAAACAATAAACATCTCGCCCGAGCCCCCCTAAACCCGACCCACCACAGATGACGCTTTGACAACAAAAGCTGCTCTAAATTTAACAACGCAAAAATTTCTCTTGAAGGTTCCTCACGTTATTTCTCGTAAATATTTAACATTTCCAACAAAACTCGCCTAACTTGGCAGTCTCATCGGGCATGGCGAAAAATATGATATTTTTGCGTCGTCGTAAACGACGCAAACAAAATGGCTCTCTAGCTCCAACTAGAGTGGGAAACATCAAGGGAAAAACTGGCCCGTTTGACGTAGGCCTCCGAAAATTGCCAGGCACGTGTAGTACCCCGAGATGTACAAATACTTTCTTTGATGACAATAGTCTATAATGAACAGAAAGTGAGTTATGAATTTTTGAAAGTCCAACTTTCGCCCATTTTTGCACGTTTACAGGGGTCATTCTTTTGCACCCTGATGCTACAGGGTTCATCCGATTGCCTTACAATTCCAGCTGTACCATTTTAAGACCTGGGACAAACACTGGGACAAAAATCTTTAGTTTCCGAAATACTATATGACGGGGGCGGGGCTTCAAAGTTTTCGTTGAATATTTCCTTCGCCGCAATGGACAAAATGCTTGATAACTCCCCTGCACAAGCTGCTAAAAATCCAAAACATCACAGGTACATAAAGAGTCGGTAGCCGAAGACATCTACATGTTTGTATTCAGTTATACACCTTGCGCCACCTAGTGGTGACAAAAAATTTTTTTTTTTACAATTTAACGTACTGCACGGAGCCCTTTAAACAAATTCGGCTTAAAATTGGTCAGAACAGACTCAAGAAATTGATCTTACCCCATACCAAATTTTGTGACTTTTTGTCAAAGAGCGTGGCTTTAACGGTGTTGCAAAGTCTGATTATTCACCGTGGAAACAAAAGCTCCGGCAACATGACTCAGATGATCCCATCTTCTTGAAATTTTTCACATTTGAGGATATTCCAGCCGTTGAGACCTCTAGCAACTTATTTTTGATCGTAGTGGTAGTGCCACTGTCAGGTTTAAATGTCCTGACGCCTTTTGGGCAAGCTTATTGAAATGGCCAAGGCCAGAGAGGAACCAAGCTACGCTCATGTGTCACTCTTGTTACTCCTTTCAACCAATGAATTAGGCAGCCAGGATTTGCCATCTACCAATTTGCGGAACCTGTCCTCAGCAATGTTTGCACCTTTGTTATCCCAATGTGTGCGTTCAAATAGTGGTGCATTTTTCCTGGTGTGAGATCAAATTGTCAAGTTGATTTGCTGTTCAAACTTTGACTTTCTCACACCCGCCTACGCTCTTCCTGCTTATTCTAACAATTTCTCTCTAACAAGTTATCTGTTTTGTGACCTTGGTTCTCAAACGCTTCTACTTCTTATCAGTCTGGAATGTGCACCTGGTTTTGTGTCTTACAAGCCTGAATCAGTGCAAAACATTCTGCTGCTTGTCCTGAACATACAGATTTTAATATCCCTTGAAACTAAATTTCAATTTGCAATCCTAAAAAAAATGTCTCTCCAGTCGGGAGAAAAGTGTCCAAAAGGTCAGGTCGCGGCTTGGTGGCAATTTGGATGCGGCCTCCACAGTCGAGAGGCATGTTCTACTGGTGCGGGAAAAAATGACGCAGAGCGCACCCCACCTTATCAGTGTCATGTGTCCCTGTGACAATTAGGTCGCCGTGCAATGTGAATGTGGTGGACAAGGATGTCATTTTTGGATTCCTTAAAGCAGCGGTCAGGACTGCTTGATCACACTCTGACGTGGCTCTCGCCACGGGATCCAATTGTTGTGACTAATATACAAATGGATTCACTTTGCCCTGGTTCCTTCAGTAACCCAGGCTAATGAAGTCATTTTTTGCAGTCACTGTTTGCTCAAATGGCTCATAGTAATTTGGTAGTGCGTTAAGATGCTTTGTCAAAACAATCTTCTTTTTGGTCTCTTCCCTTGAACATTATGTTTACTACACACGAGACATGACCTACAATTTTTTTATTTTAATTTTTTTTTTAATTTGTAGAACTAGTGGTACAGCAAATGTCCTTTACTATGGCTATCAATCATCATACTATGGATATCAATCATCATACTATGGATATCAATCATCATCCCCCCCCTGTTGAGACATGGGAGTTCCCATGACTCAATTTATCAATTAAATATCAAGTTGGTAATGCTAATACATTGTAATCAATGATTTCATGCGTGACGAGTTCAAAAGCTTTGTCAGCCGCAAGTGTTCAAACTATTTTTTGTCATTGGCTTGTCATAAATGATGTCCAGCAATGGTCGTGTAATTTCAGAAATCAGAAATCCCTTTGTCATTGTACTCAAGTGTGCAACGAGATTAGAGAGTTCCCCTCTCCAGTGCAATACAACAATAATTCAGATAAATATATAAATTCGATAAATAAGAGATTAGTTAGTGCGGGAGGGAGAGCCGTTAGCCGCTGCGTCTATGCGCGCCGTCATCTTTTATTCTTGAGTATTCTGAGTAATTTGCAATCCATGCCCGACAATAATTGCACACTTCTTTCAAAGACATCATTTACTTCTCTTTTATTGGTTTTAAGGCTTTGGCACAGTTTTTTCTTTTTGCTTATCACTGACAATGCGCCATTTTTGAATCGAAATGAGGCCTCAGTAAGTCACTTACTTGTGATACATTGTATCTGATAGTCCCTTGCAGACTAACCATGTGTTGCACGTCATCGCCCAAACAGACTCTATTGTGAGCTACTTCTAATAATTTATTGACGTCCTATTTTGTTCTTCCAAATGTAGCAACCGATAATAATGTGCCCTTTTAAAGTTTTGACGTTTGTTTGAATTCGCCCTTGCTTATTGACTCTGATATTAAGGTCCAATTGTGTCAGTGTATCACGGCCTAATAAGTAAAACGCACGTTGATGTAGAACTGCTTCTCCACTTGCTTTTTTTGTTTGTTTTTTACGTCACGTGATCCTCCGTTGCTTTCACGACTGGTTCTGACAAATCACAAATTTCTTATCAAACTTGATTCTGTCTGTGTAAATTGTAATTGGTTTTCCTGGGTGGTTGACGGCAGTTTCGAGCAAAGTGGCCATGTTAACTACAGTTGTAGCAGACGTCGTCTTTTGTTGGCAGGTGTCCTCTTCCTCTTCCACGGTGCTGACAGGGTGGTCGTGAGGCCCGCAACCCATTTACGCATATTATCTTGGATTGGTGTGATTGTTTGGCAGGCCGCTTTGCATTCATCTCTTGTGGCAGGCTTCCCAGGGCGCTGTAGTCCACTTGTTGAGGCAATCCCGGCTCCTTTTCTCGCTGGCCCTCCTCCTCAGCTCTCTCACCCTGACTTCCTTTTTCACTGTCACTGTCTCTTTGATCCTCGGCTGGTGCATTTCCTCCTTTTTTTCTCGCTCCTGTTTCTTCGTCTTTCTTTATCTCCATATTAAGTACTTTCTGCTTCTTCTCTTAAACGTCTTTCACTCTCTTTCTAAATCAGCACACATCTTTCTTGGAGATGATAACCACCGGACTGCACCACTCCGACTTGGAAGGCTCAATGACTCCAAGCTTCAGCATTTCCTGGGGCTCCTTGGTTTTAGTCTCTCCACCAAGTGTTGCGGAACTCGGTAGGGGCGCTGACAAATTGGTAATCCTTCTTTGAGACGAATGACGTGTTCTACCACCGTCGTCTTCCCTGGGCTGGTGGAAAAAAGAGAAGGCACCGTCTTGAAAATTAAGCACATCTCTGTGACTTGCTTGGGTTTCAGACGTGCCAGTGCAGGCGCATCTGTCGTCGTCGAGGACTCCATTACTCGATACATTAAGCTTGAAAATCCAACCACAGAATGTGTATTGCTGGGGCCAGAGCACCCGACATTGAAGCTAATCTTATGGAGCTAGCCACGCAAGAGACCTAGACACCAGCGCAGTGCAAACAACGCTAGCTATTCAGATATAGTGATACACGTCGGCTCCAATGACACTAGTGTTACTGCCGTTTCAATGATACGCTGGCTAAAGAAAGTTTTAACGCGCACTCACTCGCCATGGGTTGAAGTTGCGATGACGTTCGCTCGGCTTCACTGGTCTTGATGTTGATGTGTAGTTATGTATGTCACGTCAAACAGTCAAGGGTTAGTCTTAATCGTAGTCATTTCAGTCCAGATGTCATGCCGTGAAGTCAAGTAAATCAAATAAATAAATCAATGGCTACGGTCTTCCAAACTTCAAATCAAAAACATACGCGCATATGCGGTAATCAATACAATGTACTATCTTCTATCTTCCAGTTTGTACATAAATAATGCGTCTTGAGTAAGTGCGGTTGAAAAACGGTATCCGACCAGCGTTCCCCCACCTGTCCTGCATTCGTTATTTATTGATGAACGCAACCAGTGCTGACGTCATCAATTGCCCTAGTGGTGGTGTTGCCATACTGCATTACTCAAAAGAAAACTGCTCCAACAACTAGGATGAAGCAATCAGAGATCACAAAGAAAAAACATAGCAAGGACTTGTGATCTCGCCAGAAAGATGAGTCTGAGTCGAGTAATTGTCTCTGGCCCCTTGCCTGCGAGAGGCAATGATGAGAAAGACGGGGGTGTAGCCCTCATTTCCGAATTTAATCTAAAACTTAGTCCTCGTCCTAGCAATTCCTTCAAAACATTTGAAGTTCTCATTATGCGATCCACGGCCGCACTGTCGTTTTATCTTGCCGTTTTTTACCGTCCCCCTGGCTCTTACGCAGGCTTTTTCGATGAATTTTCTGAATTTGTGGCTGATTTGGTAACTCATGCGGATAATATATCACGGGCGACTTCAACATTCATATGAATCTCCCGTCGGAACCACTTACCGTGGCGTTTCGGACAATAATTGATATGTTTGGTTTCATGCAAATAATAGATGAAGCAACGTATATAAATGGTAACACGTTAGATTTGGTATTAACCCGAGGCTTAGCATCCTCAAAAATAATTGTATTACCATATACTAGTGCTATATCTGACCATTACTTAATCAAATTTGAAGTCTTGGCGCATTGCCATCGTTCTGACCATGATCAAAGCTATAGCAGCCGCAACATTAGCTTCTTAACCACCGCTGCGCTCTCTGAGCTACTCCCTTTAGTAACCGATTCGTTTCCTAATTATATTGGTACGATTGATGATCTTACAAACAACTTTAATGTCGCTCTGTTAAATGCGCCTGACTCCGTCGCACCTTTAAAAACTAAAACTTGTCCAAAGAGGCTGACTCTGTGGTTTAATGAGGAAACACGCATACTGAAACGATTCTTGTAGGAAGCTTGAGCGCAAATGGCGTGCGACCAAACTGGAGGTCTTCCGTCAGGCATGGTGCGCTAGTTTATACAAGGAAGCGCTCAATCTAGCCAAAACTAATTATTACTCTAGATTAATTGTTTTACATAAAAACAACCCTAAATATTTATTTGCTACTGTAGCAATGCTAACGCAACAGCAACCAACCTCGGATAGCTCTTCCTATTCAGCTCACGATTTCATGCAATTCTTTACTCAGAAGATTGAGTGTATTCGTGATGAGATTAAAGACACTGTTCTTACAATTCCGTTGAATTCCGTCATAAATGGTGTTAATAGGGACATTAGGGCTGATAACTGTCCGATAACCTAATCTCAATTTAAAAAAGTATCTCTTGAAAGCCAAACAAAATTGGATAGTGGGGCAAAACCGACAACTTGTGTGCTCGATCCGCTTCCTGGCAAACTAATTAAAGAACTGTTTATGACCCTAGGACCGTCTGTTTTAAATATTATTAATCTATCACTTACCACGGGTATAGTACCAGCAGCTTTAGGACCGCCATTATGCGACCGCTACTTAAGCAACCAAACCTCGACCCAGAAAGTCTCAACAACTATAGACCGGTTTCAAATCTTCCGTTTATTGCAAAAATCTTGAAAAACTTAATGAATATATGACTAGTAATAATCAATTTGAACCTTTCCAATCAGGTTTTACCGAATGGAAGCTACGGAGGAGGAGGGCATGCTCGCGTCACAGTTAAGCCGAAGAGGATCACCTCTTCCGCCCGGGCACGAGCGGAGCGCGAGGCTGTCAGTTATGAATGAATAAATGAATAAATAAATAAATGAAGAATGCCACCTTTCATTTCACTGGCATGATCCGTGCCTGTCATGCCGCGTGTGTTTTTGTTTTTTCAGCTGTGTGGGCGTTCCTCCAGCGATCGTCTCGCGCCATGCGGTCAGCTGCTGCGTGACGCGCCCACCAGCCCCGCACCGGATTCCCATTCACTCACTGATTACATTCACTCTATAATCCACCTACACTGACTACCTGGCGTCGGATTGTTATCCTACTTGTGTCTGCGTTTGGAGAGTCCTGCTCAATCCTCCAGCTCTGCTGGAGGATCATAACATTCACAGGGCACACCGGACGGCGTACCAGCAGTTAAAAGTTGAAGTAATTAAATAAATACAAAAATAAGTAATTGAATAAATACAAAAATAATGGCTGGGGAATAAAAAAATAAGAAGTTTTAATAATAATTTTTTTTTTGTTATAACATGAATTTCACTCTCTCTCTCTCTACCCGTATATATATATATATATATATATATATATATATATATATATACATAATTTAAGCATTTTTGAAGGTGCGCCGCTACTTCGCGGATTTTCAGTTTTCGCGGGTGGTCTCGGTCCCCATTAACCGCGATAACCGAGGGTTCACTGTATTACTCTTACTCGATCTTGGCGCCGCTTTTGACACTTGATCATAACATATTATTAAAACGCCTTGAAACTTGTGTTGGCATTTCAGGTTCAGCGCTTTCTTGGTTTAATTCGTATCTGTCGGAGAGGACGCACCGTGTAATTCATGGCAATGCGACTTCTGATCTTTGTAAGATCACACGCGGAGTTCCGCAGGGATTGGTACTAGATGCTACCGCTTGGTGATATTATACGGAAATATAACATTAGTTTTCATTGTTATGCTGATGATACGCAATTATACATGCCGTTGGATAAAACGAATCCGTGTGATTGCTATAAATTAGAGGCATGCCTTGCCGAAATTAAACTATGAATGTCTTTCAATTTTTTGCGTCTTAAACTCAGATAAAACCGAGATGCTGATCATTGGACCAGCGCGTCATCGGTACCTTTTTCAAAGACACCACTATGAGTATCGATAAATTGCCCAAAAGGATTCAACAAAAAATCTCGGTGTTATATTTGACACAACTATGTCGTTTCAAATGCACATTAAAAATATTACTAGAACTGCATTTTTTCATCTGCGTAACATTGCTAAAATTCGCCCAATTCTATCAACTTGTGATGCAGAAATCTTAATCCATGCGTTTGTTACGTCTCGCCTCGACTATTGTAACGTTTTGCTCTCGGGTCTCCCCATGTCTAGTATTAAAAGTTAGTTCAAAATGCAGCAGCTAGACTCTTGACTAGAACGAGAAAGTTTGATCATATTACCCCGATACTTGCCAATTTGAATTGGCTTCCGGTCCACTTGAGATGTGATTTTAAAGTTCTGCTACTTGCCTATAAAATATTGCATGGCTTAGCACCTTCCTATCTCGTTGACCTCGTGGTACCATATGTTCCGTCCCGAAACCTTCGCTCACAAAATGCTGGTCTTTTAGTGATCCCGCGAGCCAAAAAGAAGTCCACAGGTTCTAGAGCGTTCTCTATTCGGGCACCAATGCTTTGGAATGTACTACCCTCAGGTATTAGAGGCGCCACCTCAGTAGAAATGTTCAAAACACTATTAAAGACGCATTTATACTCTTGTGCATTTAGTTGAACTATTTGTTGGCCTGTTTACTGCCGCTTTTTCTCTTATCTTCTCTTTTCTGCCCCCTTTTCCCCGGCTGGGGGATTAGGTGACGGTGACCCACTAGGAAGTTTAAGGCATTGACAAACTGGGCATGCACCTGTTCCAGTGATGTCGTCTTCCTGCAGCGCGACATTTGATCAATTTATTTATATACTTTAGCATCTAATTTAATTATTTGTTGGCCTGTTTACTGCCGCTTCTCCTCTTTTCTGCCCCCTCTTCCCCTGCTTGGGAATTAGGTGATGGTGACCTGCTATGAAGATTACGGCGCTGACCAACCGGGGAGGGACCTGCTCTGCCGAAGTCGTCTTCATGCAGCACCTCTTCTGATTTCCCTATATTTCAGCACTTCGTTGAACTACTTGTTGGCCTGTTTACTATTTCTGTTCTTTTTTTTCTGTTCCCAATTCCACGGCTTGGGAATTAGGTGATGGTGATTCACTTGGAAGTGGCTGTTCTGAATTTACCCCAAACTGACTATTTCAAGATCGAAGGCTCAACCTCGGATATGCTGCCATGGAGATTACGGTCCTGGAGGAGGACCCACGCCACTAAAGTCATCTTCGTGCAGCACTTCATTTAATTGACTCTCACATTATCTCATCTAACATTGTATAGCATCATTGTATGTGTCAAATGTTGCCCACTTGGCATCCAAAGCAGCCTGGTCATCCTGGAAGGGGGTTTCCCCCCCATCTGTGGTCCCTTCTCAAGTTTTCTCACTTTTCCCTCAATGGGGTTTTGAGTTTTTCCTTGCCCTCCTGGGGGTTAAGATCAGTGGATGTTGATTGTGGTTATGTAAAGCCCTTTGAGACTGTCTGTGATTAAGGGCTATACACATAAAATTGACTTGACTCGACTTGGACCAGAATAGAAGTGGATGAGGGAAAAAGGGAGGGGCGGTGTTGACTGATATTGTGCAGATGGAAGTAGGCTGACCGGGTTGTGTTATTATGCTTATGGAAAGATAGAGTGCTGTCAAGGATGACACCCAGACTCTTGACCTGAGGGGAGGGGAAAACAATGGAGGGGCCAACAGGAATGGGAAAACTGCCAACTTTGGATTGGATTGATTTTGTACTGAAAAGAATAACTTCTGTTTTGTCGCTGTTAAGCCTCATGAAATTATTAGTAAACCAGTCATTGATTTCAGATAGACAGGAGGTGACGGAGGTGGGAGGGAGTGATATGCTGGGTTTGCAGGAGAAATAGAGCTGGGTGTCATCCGCGAAGCAATGGAAAGCGATATTGAATTTTCGGAAAATGCTGCCAAGGGGAAGGAGGTATATGATAAATAATAGGGGGGCCAGGACTGAGCCTTGGGGCAAACCTGAGGTGACTGGGAGGGACTTTGATGAGGAATATTTAAGCTGGATGAACTGAGTGCGGTCTTTGAAGTATGAATGGAACCAGTTGAGGGGAGTGTGGGTGATGCCGATGGAAGAAAGTCATTTGAGATGGATGGTGTGTGAGATGGTGTCAAAGGCCGCAGTCAGGTTAAGAAGGATGACAATGGAGAATGAATCGGAGTCAGCTGCAATGAGGAGATCAGAGGTGACCTTGAGTAGAGTTGATTCAGTGCTGTGAAGTGCACGGAAACCGGACTGAAAGGGTTATTGCAGGTGAGATTTGAGTGGCGACTACATTATCTAGGACTTTTGAAATGAATGGTAGGTAGGAAATAGGGTGGAGGTTCAGGAAATAGTACTGAGCGGCTTTTTCTTAATCTCATGAGAAAATGTACTCGGACAAGCACAGTCGAAAAGAGTCGTGCGTTATCTCAGCCCAGCCTCACATTCTTCCCACGGCACGCGTCTACGTCCAAGGGAAGGTCCTCTCCAGATTAGTCATTGTCTGGATGGTTGATTCCCAGCTGGTCCCCAAGACTGGTATTCCACGGCTGGCCTTCTCCGGCGGGCAGTCTCTCCGTCTCTCCTGCTGGTATTCCCCTGTAATCTTGTCAGTGTGCATGTATGTGTGCTCCAAAATCAAATTATGTCTTTCAGAATGTGTTTTTGCAATGGCGTCCCAGTGAACCCTCCAATCAATCAATCAAATTTTATTTATAAGAGCACTTTTCCTACATAAAATGCGGCTCAAAGTGCTGTACAATAAAAACATCCAAATTACAACGAAAAACTAAAACCCATTCCACCCACTCAACATAAACACAAGACACATCCACATACACGCCTGAACTCGCATACACATAGAACACTCGCATTCACACAACTTAATAAACCATCTTAGTAGAACGACAGAAAGACATGGCAAGGCACAGAGAAACCATATGAGAAAATATGACCCAGGGTAGGTCATCCGCGCTGAGAGGGATGACGGCCCACGGCCACAGGGAGCTCTGCCAACACACAGACCCCTGGCCCAGACTGACCGGGGTAGACCCTACACATAGTGCAGAGGGCCTAAGGAGCCTCCGGGATGAAGCCCCCTGTGAGAAGGCCAGCCACACCTCCCAGTGCGGAGGCCCCCCTTGAGGAAACACTGGAGCTAAAATATATAAAAGAAAATGATAATGCTAAAAGAAAAAGAAGCTAAAAATTAAAGGACAATAATATAAAAAGACAAAGCTAAAATATATAAGAAAAATTATGATACTAAAAGACATAGAAGAAGCTAAAAATTAAAAGACAATAATATAAAACGACGGAGCTAAAATATACAAGAAAAATGATGATACTAAAAGACAAAGAAGCTAAAAAAAATTAAAGACAATGATAATAGATAAAATGACAGTCCTGAATTAAAAGACTAAGATAAATTATTTAAAAGCCAAACAAAAAAAGTGAGTCTTGAGCCTCCTTTTAAAAATATCAGCAGTCTCTGCGGACCTGATGTCCTCCGGCAGGCTATTCCATAGACGAGGACCAGAATGGCTGAATGCAGCCTCGCCATGTGTTCCAGTCCTCACCCTAGGAATAATTAACAGGCCGGTGCTAGAGGACCTCAGGGTCCGCGAGGGTTGATACGAGAAAAGAAGGTCAGATAAATAAGATGGCCCAAGACCGTTAAGGCATTTAAAAACTAAGAGAAGCACCTTAAAATCAACCCTGAAACACACAGGGAGCCAATGCAGCGATTTTAAAACTAAATCCAGTTCCCAATTTGGTATGTTTGCATCTCTATGGCCTATGTGGAGAATGTGCTTTGTCATATTTGTCCATGAAGTGCTGTCTGGCTTGTCATCAGTTTGTAATGTGCAGACTGAATATGTATGATGTGAATGTGAGTGTAGGTCATGAAAATACTATGTTCACACATTTATAAACTAAGTAATATAACTTTAGCATATGAAAATATCATAAATCAGTAAAGATCATGGCTACAATCAGTCATTCCTATGCGTATCACTTCTAGTTTCATTAGATAAATACTTTTTGTTTCCTCAATGTTTAACATATTCAGTAAATATAAACCTGCTAAATTAAATAATTGACTTTCTGTCCCATAAATGTTTAAAATAATGCCGGTAATTGCCATACAATCCTTCAGGGGTCGACGAGCGATTTCTGGGAGGAGGAGCAGTGGTGGTGGTGCGTTTCCCTCGGGCATGTGTCGGTAAATCCAGCATCCACTCAACCGGGAGTTGATTCAGTATTCATCAATATTTTATTATTTTGTCGTACAGTTGTTTAAAAATGGCTCGCTATCGCCCCCTAGAAATAAAAATAAAAAACTAAAGAAAAAAACAGCCCACTATCTCTGTTTCACCAAACTGAAAATTTGATGAAGTGTGTACAAAGCCAAGACCTAATAAAAAGTCTCATGCAGCCGTATGCTAAATTGAACAGGAAGTCGGCCATTCTAAATTTATCAGAATCAGAATCAGAAATCCTTCTATTGTCATTGTACAGTGTGCAACAAGATTAGGGAGCTCCCCTCTCCAGTGCAATACAACAATAATTTAATCAAATATATAAATTAGATAAATAAGAGAATAAATATTGTGATGGAAAATAGTATGAAATTGGAGAAATAAAAAAACAATACGTCGCTGTTCTGCAAGGTAAGGGTGGTCGTGTGTGTTTGCGTGTGTGTGAGAGTTCAGAATTGTGATGGCTCTCGGAAAGAAACCTTTTTTCAGTCTATTAGTCTTTGATTTGATGCACCTGTAGTGCCTGCCAACAAATTTACTTCAAACATTGACGAGGCTTTGAAAACAAAAGCTGCTCTAACTTTAACTACATGAAAATTCCTCTTGAAGATTCCTCACGTTATTTCTCGGAAATATTTCACATTTCCAACGTGCCGGTACCCCAACGTTGTCCGGGTGGCGAGGGCCCTTTATAGCTGCTCGCAGCTCTAGTTTTTAATTAATTTTTTTAAATCAATGGTGATGACAGTGAAATATGTCTGGTCTGGTATCATGATAGCTGGAGGATATTTTGTCATGATATTTTAGTCAGGCCTGATAACAGTGATGTATGCTGATTTCAGGCTGCTTTTATTTTGAAATGCCGTATCACATTTTGGTGGGACCGCAATTGATGGACAACTGGGGTTGTCTCGTGTCCCCGAAAATGGGTCTGATATCACGATAGCTCGAGGGTATTTTGAAATGATTATTTTAAAATCAGTGTTGATGACAATGTGTCAAGGGAGAATCGCTCCAATGTGGAGGAGCGACCCACGCCTCGACAAGTAGGAAATTTAGGGACAATAGACACGGACTCCCGAGTGGCAAGTTTCCGGCCAGGAGAGATGAAACCCCAGTGAACAGGTCTGATCTCTGAACCTCCAATTCTCCCCGGGCCATTTATTGAGAATCATAGGTCACGTTGACACATTACAATCAATACAGAAATTAATACAGGTTTACACAACAGTATCAAAGGTACATTAAATCTCAAAGGTATGTGTATTCTGGTCCTAGCCGATGTTCGTCCGGTCCACATCCGCCTCCTTTCATGTTTATTTAGAGTGGAGTTTGTTCGGTTGCCCTGACCTGGGTGGTCGCCCTAACCTAGGTGCAGGTGGCTGTGTTGTCTGGTTCCCAGAATTGTTAGTTAATAAGTGAACTGAAATTAGCAACAAAACCGTATACTATAGTGTTGTGTGATGTTAGATTTATTCTTTTATAATGTTGAGTGATGTTTAGACTTTGTGTGATATTAGAGTGTGTGTGATCTTAACCTATGTGTGATGTTAGAGTGTGTGTGATATTAGACTGTGAGGTTAGTTTTATTCCTGATTACATTTGATAACATGATTGCTCCTATAATATTCTTCACACAATGAAATGTGCACATTTCAGGTGGGTTTTTTTTTATTGTGAAATTACACATCAGATTTTGATGGGACCACTTTTGATGAACAGCTGGGGTCGTCTAGTGTCCAACAAAACTGGTCTGGTATTACGACAGCTCCAGCTCTTTTATTTTAAAATGCCACCTTACATTTTGATGGGACTACTTTTGGTGGAAAGCTGTGTTGTCTAGTGTCCTCCAAACCTGGTTTGGTATTACCATAGCTAGAAGATATTTTTTAATGAAATTTTAAAGTCAGGCATGATGACAGTGAAATGTGCAGATTTCAGGCAACTTTTAGTTTGAAATTACAAATTAGATTTCTATGGGACCACTTTTTATGGACAGCTGGGGTAGTCTCGTGTCCCACAAAACTGGTCTGGTATCACGATAGCTTGAGCAATTTTTTTTTTAACTCAGTGGTGATGACCGTGAAATAAGCGAATTTCAGGCTACTTTTATTTTGAAGTGCCACATCACATTTTGATGTGACCACTTTTGGTGGACAGCTGGTGTGGTCTAGTATCCCCAGTCCTGGTTTGGTATCACGATAGTTTGAGGATATTTTTTAAAGATTTTTCTTTTAAATCAATGTTGATCACAGTGCATATTTCAGGTGATTTTTTTAATTTTTTTTAATTTTGAAATGCCACATCAAATTTTGAAGTGACACATCAAATTTTGAAGTGACCACTTTTTGTGGACAACTGGGGTGGTCTGGTGTCCCGCAGAACTCGTCTGGTATCACGATAGCTTGAGGATTTTGTAATGATTTAAATTTTTTTAATCATTGGTGACGACAGACAAATAAGGAAATTTTCACGCTTTTATTTTTAAATATCCCATTAGATTTTGATGGGACCACTTTTGTTTTACCGATTCCGGCGCCACGCAAGTGGCTACCTGCTACAGCATCACGGCTCACTATTTGAGCCTTTTTCGCGTGTTTTTCCCTTTACCCAGTTTTATTTATTTTACCTCATCGCAGCAATGGACATCCAAATTGCGGTGGTTTTATTGCTGCTGGGGGCTGTTTTTTGCGTGATCGTGTCCGGAGATGTCACTGGGAGCTACGGATCAATCGTTTACACAAGAGATCAGCTGTTAGCACTTCGTGCTAACCCCATGCCGACTCCCGGAGCGAGACCCGATATCCCCCGCGAGTTGAGAAATACTACTTGCGGACAGGACACTGGAAAGCTGTAAGAGGAAAGAGGAGGGCTGGCTGTGTTTGTTAATGATAAATGGTGTAACCCTAGGCACATCACAGCTAAGGAGCAACTTTCCAGTCGGGACAATGAGCTGCTAGCTGTTAGCATGCGTCCATACTTGACAAGCATCGCGAGTTAACAAGGACGCGCACGTAACAGGTGCGTGAGTAAACTGCTTAAAACTTCGATCGTCATTCGGCTGACCTACAAAGTGAGACGCTACAGTCACTTTGACGTTTATGTTTGCTTGATTGTGGATTGAAATGGAGGAACAAGACAGTGGAAAGCGGACAATGAAAATGACGGAGAAAGCTGTAGAAGATCACAAGGCTAAACGGATGCAGGCACGCAGGTGCAGATTTGCTCAATTGACCTGCATGCAACGTCAAATTGAACAATTGATGGAGGATGATGCAAATGTTGACGCTGTAAAAAACTGAGCTTCGTGTTTGCTTTAGCGGCATGGAGCAAGAATTTGTGGACCTCAATTCCGGTCTGCAAAATTTAAAGACTGAAGAGGATTTTGCCCGATGACCAAAATCACTGGTTAGATCCAAAGAATTGAATTAATGGAAATGTGAGCAATGGAAGAAGGACGTTTTGAAACGTGCAGAGGAAGGATGCAATAAACAAATATCACCTGCTGAAAGTAGATCTGCATCAACTAACTACACCCATAGAAGTAGAAGTAAAGAATCTAACAGACAGAAGCTCACTTCTGTCAACGTCTTCAATTAAATTAAAGGCTCAAATGGAACGAGCATGTTTAAAGGCAAAGGCTGCTGATTTACAACAAAGGTTGGCACTTGAGCGAGAAGAAGCTGCAATTAAGGCAAAGAAGGAAAATGCATGCAATGCAAATGGCACTCTGAGTCTGATGCTAAATTGGATGTCTTGAGAAGATATGAAAATACCCAGGAGGGTGGCATCCACATTCCTGATGAGTGTGTTACAATTTAAACAAGGAAAAACATTAAATTACCATCACAGCCTATCAGAGCAACAAGCAGTGTTAACCTGAAATGCTCCCACTTCGACTATTCCAATGGCTAGATTTCCACATCAGACAGAAAGTAGAGAACAACAGGGACATGTGCTTGATGGCCTTTGCCAAGCAATCTCACAGAAAGCCAGTGTCACAGAATACTAGCAAAGAGTAAAAAAGCATCGCTACTTCCCGAACTTTCCATTCCTACGTTTAAAGGCGACCCTCTGCATTATAAATCCTTTATAGGTGCCATTGAACATGGGATTGAAGGCCGTACAAGGGATAACCGTGATCATCTTCAATTTTAGCTGCAGTATACTAGAGAACAACCACATGAGCTGCATCCATATGGAACCTCTGACAGGATATACCAAAGCAAAACAAATCTTGAAGGAGTTTTATGGTGATGACTTCATGAGAGCAGAAGCATATTTAAAGGAAGCCATGGATTGGTGTCAGGTTTAAAATGCCCTGACGCCTTTTTTAGACTGAAATAACTTATTAAATATGACTGAAAGCCGAAATAAACCAGGCAAAGTTTTGGTTTTGCGCCATTCAGAATGGGAGAGGGAGCCAGGAGGCGACACAGGCGTCTTGCCAGTTCAATCCCGTACACCCTCTGTCTCTCACCCTCCGTTCTGCCTTTTTATTAGAAGAAAACTCATACCTCAGCAGACAATGGGGGTCTGTCTCCAGGGAGACAGGAAAAGCATCAATAAATAATCACCAGGAGACACTAAAACATCAATAACTAATCACCAGGAGACAGTAAAATATCAATAACTAATCACCAGGAACTCCAGCAGGCAGAAAATCACAACTCACGGTGTAAAGGTCTGTTTAACTAAAACATCAATCACCAGGGACTCCAGCAAGCAGAAAATCACAACTCACGGTGTAAAGGTTACTTTAACTAAACACATCTTCAGGATACTGTGTCTGTGTGTGTGTGTTAAAATAACAACGTAAGTGTGTTAAAGCAATTATCATTGATACAAATAGTGTATAAAAACATGGTTAGAAATACACAAATTGTTTACATAAAGTTACTTGAAGTTATTGTGATCTTCAGCTTATCTTACATTTCCCCCATGTTGTGGATTTCTAATCATCAGATAAATCACGACCTTGCAGCTTTAAGATGAATCATCAAAATGAAATCATACAACAATGTGATTATCAGTGGAGGGGCGAAAACCCTCAGTAGGGACAAAATTCCCCTCCTCCCTTTCGGCGTGGAATGTGATCCTCATAATTTGATGACCATCAGGGAATAAAACATAAAAATAAACATTTCAATATGCCTAGTGAAAAATAACAAAACTGTCTCCACGCAGAGCTTGTCCCTGGGGTGACTTGGTGGAGGCCCTTGCCTCGTTGTAGGAGAGGACAGCCGTCCTTACCTCCCGTATTGGGTCAGGGGCAAAAAGGGTCCATGTGTTTTTTAGGTTTCAGTGTCCAGTTCGAGTTTGTCATTGTCCAGTTCGAGTTCATCATTCTCAACATCAATCAGGTTGTAATGGTACATTTGGGCAACGAACATACGATTAACCATCGTCTTTGTCATAGGAACAATGCAACATGAACAAACTACACATAACAAAATGAAAACTATGATTATCCCGATAAATTGTGTCTTTCAAAATTTTCATAGTGGTCATAACATCAATAATTGTTTCATTTTCATTTGGAATGTATGTGCAGCAATGTTCTCCGAGGCTTATCTGTGGCTGGTTGTGTGGTTCAATGTATGTGTGGTTCGAGATTGTGACTCTGGTGGAGATCCTTTTCAAGGGACTTCCGTCGCTAGGCCTTTCAGCTTGCACTGCGACTGGTGGATCCAGTCGCCACGCCCCGCGACCTTTGCTGCCGTCGGGGTGACTGACATCATCTGGCGAGGGCCATCTCAGCATTCACTTGTCCCAACGAAGTTGTTTCAACACCTTGAAGAAGAGTTGGTCTCCCACACGGACGTGATTTCTCTGTGGATCAGAACACACTGACCAGTAATTGTGTCTTTGCATCTTTTTCGGTCAAACATGTTTTCCATGTGGACTGGGACCGATGTGCCAGTCGCTGGTGGTTCTGATGAACCTGAGAGTCTGTGTGCAGCCGTATAGGATTTCGGAAGGGGATAGTGTCCTTCCTTTGGCTGGCACTATCCTCATTGATGTGATTGAAACACAGTCTGGCCATTGTCTTTTATGTTTCTCATTGTCTTAATATTGTCTGGCCTTAACAGTTCCATTAGTGCGTTCCACAAGTCCTGCAGACTGTATGCACAATGACGCTTTGAGTCAATTTTGCAGCAACTGTCCCACTTGTTACAACATCATTTACAAAATGCAACATTTTCACTTTAAATCACTCTTGAAATTCCAACTGTCAGGATAATTCGATTACACACACGCTTGAACACACTCTGACGTGGCTCTCACCAAGGGATCCAATTATTGTGACTAATATGCAAATGGATCACTTTCCTGTGTTTCTGCAGCAACACAAGTCCATGAAGCCATTTTTTGCAGTCACTGCTCAATGCTCATAGTAATTTGGTTGTGCGTTAAGATGCTCCTTTTTGGTCTCATGTTCCCTTGAACATTATGTTTACCACACACTAGACATGACCCACACAAATTTTAAAAAGGTTTGTTGTCCTAGCTGTACTGTGGATATCAATCCCCCCTGTTGAGACATGGGAATTTCCATGACTCAATTTAGCAGTTAAATATCAAGTTGGTAGTGCTAACACATCGTAATCAATGAGTTCATGCTTGACAAGTTCAAAAACTTTGTCAGCCTCAAGTGTTCAAACTATTTTTCTCTTCCGCAAATGTCATTGCCTGGTCATAAATGATGTCCAGCAATGGTCGTGTGATTTCTGAGTAATTTGCAATTCATGCTACAAATAATTTACACACTTCTATAAAAACATCATTTACTTCTCTGTTATTGGTTTTAAGGCTCTGGCAATGTTTTTTCTATTTGCTTATCACTGATAATGCACCCTTTTAAAGTTTTGACGTTTGTTTGAATTCGCCCTTGCTTATTGACTCTGATATTAAGGTCCAATTGTGTCAGTGCATCACGGCCTAATAAGTAAAAACGCACGTTGATGTAGAACTGCTTCTACACTTATTTTTTTTTTATGTTTGTTTTTTACGTTACGGGATCCTCCGTTGCTATCACAACTCGTCCTGAAAAGTTAATGTTTATAACAAGACTTTCTGCTTCCTCCTTTTTTCTTCCTTTCTCTTCCTTCTGCTCAACACGTTCATGCTTTTTGTGCATAATTTAGAATTTTCTTTTCCATTTTACAAGTTGGCCAATTTAAATTAAGTTGTTTTATTTAAAAAGCCTTTAATTTTCTTTTCTTCACCTAATCACATATTTCTTATCATAAAAGTAAAATCTTAATTCTATTTTATTTCCTATTTTTCTAATTTTGTGACTCATTTCACTTCAACCAGTTCTACCTCAAAGTGGACAAGTACACATCAATGTTGTTTGTAGTTTCTAATTCCTTCGCTGCTTTAATGAAAATCATAGCCCTTCTAGCCAAATTTTTTCCTGTCATTTCTATCTCTGCATTTCATTCCATTTCTGGTCTACCTTAATACAAACATCATCAACTGGAATATGAAATATAAAATATTTCTTCAATTCACCCAAAAAGCAGAATCTAATTCCTATCCTCATTCATTTGTTCAAATGACACATTCTGTAATCACTAAACTCTCTCTCTGACTTCCTTCTCCTCACTTGGGAGCTCCTCACAGAGCTGTTTCTTCAACACACTCATGATTTACGACCACACCTCCTCTTTGCCTCCTGTCAAACTTTTCTCTTTTCCTGATTTCCGAATTCACTGTAGCCTTGCCAAAAGCACTCAAAACTATCAATGTGTCGAATCAAAGATTACAAAATCAGGAAACACCTATGCTCTTGCAAAGGTTTCTCATGCTCACTTTCAAAAGCTTCATTCAAGTGTTAAGTTTTCATAACACCTACTTCTCCCTTTCTGAAGGAGACACAAGTATACAATTAAGTAAAAACCATCATCAAAATGATATACCTTGTCTGTTGGATCATCTAAGTATAAATTGTGTCATCACTAATCTTTTTCTGTAAATTAATCACATCCCCACAACTTGGGCTCTCATTGTTCTGTAAAAATAAAACTAAGTTCAATTTATGCAACCAACTCAGTGTCCTTCTGGGTACATCAACCACACCGGTTCTAATTCTGTTACTCTATACAGTTTTTCACTTGCAAATCTGACTATGGCACCTTTCTTACTTGCCCTATCATTTGGAATTGATTTATTATAAGCAATCCTTCATGCACCAGTGTCACATAAAAAAAGGTAATTGGTGACCCATTTACCAATACGGTTATTTCAGCTGTTATTTAATTAAAGGCCAATATCTCTTGTAAATTTCGGGGGACCTCTTCATCTAGAAATTCATCTGTTCCTTGATCAGCCTCTAAATCTTGTTTAGATGCTTCCTATCCTAGTCATGCTGAAGGTTGCTTCTTCTCCGGGCAATTTCTTGCTATATGGCCTTCTTTTAGTGTGGTCTTCCTGTGTGGTTGACGGCAGTTTCTGGCAAAGTGTACTGATCTGCCACAATTGTAACAAATGTCATCTCCGCTGGGAAGTCGTCCTCGTCTTTGTCCTCTAAAGCCAATATCTCTGCCCCTTCGACCTTGATAAAAGACCTTCTGTTCTTTATCTTGATAAAAGGTGTCTATAGACCTCTGTTTCTTTTTATTTTCATTATCCTTTTGTTTCACTGTTCCCATTTCAGTGTAATTTGCTCTGACTTTTCACATTCCTTTCCTTTGCTCATTTTGTTTTCATCCTTTCTTTTCTGTTTCTTGTGTCCCTCTTCTCTCTTTGAGGCTACCCTCATCCAATATTCTGTTTCCTCAAAGCCATTTTTCTTCATTTTTTTGGGGTCTTTCTTTGTCTTTCCTATGATTGATTTCTGCAATGCAGCTATTTTTCGTGTTTTTAACTGACCATTAAAACCATGTTCAGTTATCCATGTGTCTAAATACTGAATTTTATCAGGATCCTGTTTTTCGATGAACTTCCAATCTCTACACTGCAAAGTTTCCCTGGGCTTTATTTTACTACCTAATATCCCCATTTTAGACAATTTGGACCAGTTTGTCAACACCTAGGGTGTTCTAAAAACTGGTTTCTCATCAGTAGGACAGCAACTCATATTTCCTGTTTATAACCCTTACTGTATTACATGGGATGAAATACCAAATGGTATTTGTAATCCCCAATCACACCATTCACTCACTTTGCATACAGTTTTTCGCAAACATTCACAAGCAAAATGTACATTGCACTTCCACTGATGTTGTGTGTTTTCTTTCCCATTCCTTTCTTCAGCTTTCTTTTTTCCGTCAACGCACTTCTCACTGCTTCGAAACCTGATCCTTCAGGCTTGGCTTAAAGTCATATTTCTTCACTCACTTCTCCAGAAATTGGCAACAATCCGAATCAGTACCCGTTCATCAACTTCAGATCTGGGTTTGCTTTCAACTCTTTTGCCACGTTTTGACCCATTTTCCGCTGTTGTCTGGTCCGTTACTTATACTAACCCACACACAATCTTTCACACTCATCCACTCCTCTCTCTCTCACACAGCGGCGCAGCTCACCATTCACACACACACATATACTTCTCAAGCAGTTTGTTTAACAAAGAAATTCAAATAAAAATAAAAACCACCAAAAATAATGCCTTATTATTCCCTAAATTTAATGTGAAATTGTGAGTAGACCTTCTCCAGGTCGTCGATCATTTCTCTATTTATATAACTCCATTGTCGACACCGAGGAACATTTAATAGACACTACCGTGCTGTCGGTTTGAAGAAGTTGCGACCTAATTTCTTTTTTTTTTTATAACTCCCTAAACAACACAATCTGGTTTAGACGTACCGCAAGACGTTCTTTTACACTACCGCGTTATCCGTAATGATGAGTTGAGATGTTTAACCCTATTCCTAGACGAGTTACGGCCTAATACTATTTGTAACTCCTTGAATAACGTGATTCGGTTTTAGACGGACCGCAGAACCGTTAATTGACACTACCGTGCTATCCGTAGGGGAGCTCCAGCCTCCCGAGAAGTCCAGCTTCCCTTCAGCTCAATGAGTTATGGCCTAATTCGCTATTTATATAACTCCTTGGACTAGCACGATCCAGTTTCTTCAACCGAACTACTGCAAAACGGTGGAGACCTGGTCTCCGCGCGCACTGTCTCACTCACCTCTTTCACTCCCCTTCCAATTGTTTTAACATTTTAAAATTTTAAAATGGTGGTACAAAATAATTTGAAAAACAATACCTGGTTTCCTCTGGATCAGCCTTGTCCGATAGGGAACCGACATCCGGGCGGACGGCCGCAGCAGGAGCTCGGAGGCCCGCTTTCTCAAATGGTGAAGCGCTGACGTCAGATTCGGTGGCCCCCGAAATATCCAGCGACGAGCGTCTGTCTGGGTGTGGCTCCCGGGTGATCGGCACCAAATAAATGTCAGGTTTAAAAAGCCCTGATGCTTTTTTTAGACTGAAATAACTTATTAAATATGACTGAAAGCCGAAATAAACCAGGCAAAGTTTTCGTTTTGCGCCATTCAGAATGGGAGAGGGAGCCAGGAGGCGACACAGGCGTCTTGCCAGTTCAATCCCGTACACCCTCTGTCTCTCACCCTCCGTTCTGCCTTTTTATTAGAAGAAAACCCATACCTCAGCAGACAATGGGGGGTCTGTCTCCAGGGAGACAGGAAAAGCATCAATAACTAATCACCAGGAGATAGTAAAACATCAATAACTAATCACCAGGAACTCCGTGCAGGCAGAAAATCACAACTCACGGTGTAAAGGTCTATTTTGTTTTTTTTTTACAATATTTTTATTACTTTTTCACACATTATACACATGACAACAACAATAGAAAATAAACAAAAAAGTAAATAAATAAAATAAAACAGGCAGCTTCACACTATGTTATAGCACAGTGGGTGGTTGAGCACCCCACTGGCCCACAAAATTCTGTAAAGGTTTCCACATTTCCTCAAACTCCTCTGCTCTCCCTCTCATGACATACGTCAGTTTTTCCATTGCCATATTGTTTGTCAGTTCTTTTATCCAGTGATCCAGTGAAGGTGCGTCCGTTTTTTTCCAGTGTAATGCAATGAGTCTCCTGGCCTGTAGCAATCCAAAGTCAATCAAAGTAGTAATTTTTGTGCAAGCCACAAAGTCTTTGGGGTAGATGCCCAGCACAAAAAGTTTCACAACATGAGGTATGTTAATTCCAACTATAGTTGACAATGTCTGTCCTACTCCTCTCCAATATTTTTGCAATTTCGGACATTCCCAAACGCAATGGAAGAGGGAGCCCCGTCCCTCTACACATTTAATACAGGTGTCTGGTATAACAGGAGACCATGAGTTCAGTTTTACAGGTGTGATGTATGTTCTCATCAGCCATTTATACTGTAATAGTCTCATTCTAGTATTAACAGTTTGTTTCTGGGCTTTAAGGCATGCCCTGTGCCATTCTTCCTCTGTTACAGCCTCCTCAAAATCAGAATTCCATGCCTGTAATCTATCAATAGAGGATTCATCATCATGGGTTACCAAAAGGTTGTAATACACAGAAATGAAACCTTTATCGTCACTGTGTGAAAGTGTCAGACGTTCCAAATTTGAAAGGGGAGGTTCTCTGTTGATCGTTTTGTATTTTGCAGATATGAAATGTTTGAGTTGCAGATATTTAAAGAAATGCTTTTTATGAATTTGATATTTATGTACAAGTTCTTCAAATGTAAGCAATATACCGTTATTATATAAATCACCCACACTTCCAATACCCTTTTCTGTCCATATCCTAAAAACACCCATCTGCCCTTCCAGGCACAAAATTTAAGTTACCCCTCAAAGGGGTAAAACGTGAAATTAGAGGAGTGTCTTTAATATGGTGATGTGCTTTATACCAGATATCAATAGAGTTTTTCACAAACGGGTTTTTAGTCTCCTTTTTTAGGGTTTTATGGTTTGCTGAGTATAAGTAGAGCTTTAGGGGAAGTGACACTGAGGCTTGTTCGATAGACAGCCATGATGGATTCATCTCATTTGTAAAATAAAACACCATAGATCGCAATTGCGCAGCCCAATAATACCATTTTAAATTCGGAAACCGTTGTCCTCCTCGTTCATATGGGAGGTAGAGTAGTCGCAATCTCAACCGGGGTTTTTTACTACTCCAAATGAATGTGCTAAAGGTATTGTTAATCTTATTAAAGAATGCATTTAACAATTGCAGTGGAATTGACTGAAATAAATATAAAAACTTTGGTAGTATATTCATTTTTATCAAATTAATCCGTCCAATTATTGATATAGGCAAAGTCATCCAACGATCCAGCGTTTCTTTCATCTCTGCGATCAAAGGGTCATAGTTGGAAGGGACCACTCTTTTAATTGAAGGTGTTATTTGCACCCCGAGGTAAAGAAATCCTTCTTTTGCGTTAATAAAAGGGGTTTTTACGGTTGGGTTTGTCCTTTCTTCCTTGTTTAGAAATAGTATTGATGATTTTGAGTAATTGATATCATAACCAGATAATTTTCCAAATATGTCTATATAGCTAATAAGACTTGGGACGCTATTGTGTAAGTTTGTTAAAAAAAGAATGACATCATCAGCATATAATGATATTTTATGTTCCTGCCCCCCTAAATTAATCCCTTCTATACTCGTATGCGTTCTAACCGTCATCGCAAAGGGCTCTATGGCAAGAATGAACAACATAGGTGATAGAGGGCATCCTTGTCTAGTAGATCGTTCTAAAGATAAAAGATAAAGATAAAGATGTCCTTTATTAGTCCCACAATGGGGAAATTTGAAGTGTTACAGCAGCAAAGATATAGATCACACAGAGTCGGCGGCGTAATGTAGCCGTTTATGTATAACATTAGCAGCAGACATTCATAAAAAGCATGCAAATATACACAGTATAAACGTATCTAAGTGTAAGGAAACACTCCTAATGCCTGTCCATTATACAGAGGGGGAAACACTGTAATGATAAAAACTACTGAATGATTGAAAATACTGCAATGATAAAGATATTACACTGATAAAAGTACTGTAATGGTGAGAGTACTGAAATGACAGGAAAGTACTGCAATGATAGAAAATACTGCGATGATAAAAGTACTGTAATGGTAAAAGTACTGCAATGATAAAAGTACTATAATGGTAGAAGTACTGCAACGATGGAAAAATACTGCAATGATGAAAGTATTGTAATAGTAAAAGTACCGCAATGGTAGGAAATACCGTAATTATAAAAGTACTGCAATGATAAAAGTACTGTAATAGTGAACATCCTGCAGTGGTAGAAATACTACAGTGATAGAAGTATTGTAATAAGAATACTGTAATGGTAAACAAAATACATCATTGGTCGATGTTTAAGTACACCCTTGGCTGAAAGTACAGTAGTAGTGTATATTGCATCCTAGGACTGCACAATTGCACTAATGCCCTCCTGTTTGTAGGCCTGACCCAATGTTCTTGTTAAAAAGTCTGACAGCAGTCGGCAGGAAGGAGCGGCGAAATCTCTCTTTGGTACAGCGAGGGTGTAAAAGTCTGTCACTGAAGGAGCTGTAAAGTGTTCTCAGAGTGTCATTGAATGGGTGGGCTGGTTTGTCCAGCATTGATGACAGTTTTGCCGTCATCCTCCTGCCCCCCACTGAGTCCACAGAGTCCAGGGAGCAGCCCAGGACAGAGCTGGCCCTCCTCACCAGTTTGTCCAGTCTCTTTTTGTCTCGGCCCGAGATGCCTCCTGCCCAGGAGACCACTCCATAGAAGATGACTGATGAAACCACCGAGTCATAGAAGTTCCTGAGGAGTGTTCCCCGAACGCCAAAGGACCTCAGCCGCCTGAGTAGGAAGAGTCTGCTCTGACCCTTCCTATAGAGAGCGTCTGTGTTGTCGCTCCAGTCCAGTTTATTGTTCAGATGAACACCCAGGTACTTGTAAGTTGAGACCCTCTCAACGTCTGTTCCCTGGATATTCACTGGTGCAGGTGGAGAGTGCCAACGCTTGCGGAAATCCACCACCAGCTCTTTGGATTTCCCAGCGTTGATTTGGAGGCGGTTCTGCTGACACCAGTCCACGAACCCCTGCGTAACCCCTCTGTACTCCCGATCGTCATTGTCAGTGATGAGGCCGACAATCGCAGAGTCATCAGAGAACTTCTGCAGGTGACAGATTGTGGAATTGTATTTGTAGTCCGAGGTGTAGAGGGTGAACAGGAAGGGAGCCAGCACAGTTCCCTGCGGCGCTCCCGTGCTGCAGAGGAGCACGTCAGACACACAGTCCTGTGTTCTCACGTACTGTGGCCGGTTTGTGAGGTAGTCGTGAATCCATGTGATGAGGTGGTAGGCCACTCCCGCCTGCTCCAGCTTGTCTCCCAATAAGGCGGGCTGGATGGTGTTGAAAGCACTTGAGAAATCAAAGAACATGATCCTCACCGTGCCCCCCGCCTTCTCCAGGTGGAAGAGTGAAGTGTGGAGCAGGTAGATGATGGCATCATCCACACTGATGCCAGGCTGGTATGCAAACTGGAGTGGGTCCATTGAGGAGCTGACCAGGGGGCGCAGATGGACGAGGACCAGTCTCTCCAGGGTCTTCATCAGATGAGACGTCAGCGCCACTGGTCTGAAGTTGTTGAGCTCCTTCGGATGGGGTGTCTTTGGAACCGGAACCAGGCAGGATGTTTTCCACAGCTGGGGGACTCTGCCCAGCTTCAAGCTCAGGTTGAACATGTGCTGGACGATTCCACACAGCTGGTCTGCGCAGGATTTGAGGAGCTGGGAGCTGATCCCATCTGGGCCTGCCGCCTTCCTCGCCTTCATCTTCCTCAGCTGGTTCTTCACCTGAGATGTTGTGAGGAACAAGGCTGAGCAGGAGGAAGTGGTGGTTGTCTGATGAGGCTGTGAACTGGAGCCTGTGGAGAGAGAGAGGGGCGAGAGAGGGGGAGAGAGGGTCATGTTCGCAGTGGCAGGAGGGGTGGGTGGGGGCTGCATCAGGGAAGCCCGAGCGGGGTCAGACATTTGATCAAACCTATTGAAAAATAGGTTCAACTCATTTGCCCACTGAAGCCCCCCCCCCTTCTGGGTCTTACCTGGTTGTCCGTGGCCTGAGATGGTCTTCAGGCCCCTCCAGACATCCCTGGCATTGTTCCGCTGCAGTTGTTCTTCCATCCGCATCCTGTAGGACTTTTTCCCCTCTCGGATCCTCCTTCTCAGCTGACGCTGCACTCTCTTCAGCTCGTCCTTGTCGCCTGAAACAAAAGCCCTCTTCTTCTCCTTCAGGAGAGCTTTAATGTCCGGTGTGATCCAGGGTTTGTTGTTGGAGAAACATCTTACAGTCCTGGTGGGAATGGTGTTCTCCATGCAGAAGTTAATATAGTCTGTGACTGTGTCTGTTAGACCATTAATGTCCTCACCGTGAGCTTCGCTGAATACCTCCCACACAGTTGTGTTGAAACAGTCCTTCAAGGCCTCCTCGGCTTCTCCGGACCATCGCTGAACTGTGCGTGTCACAGCTGGCTGCCTGCGGACGAGAGGTTTGTACACAGGCAGGAGAGCAACCAAGTTGTGGTCAGCTTTGCCCAGCGGGGGGAGGGGCAGTGACGTGTATGCCTCCTTGGTGTTGGCATAGAAGAGGTCCAATATTTTATTGTCTCTGGTTTGGCATGTTACATATTGTGTGAATGAAGGCAGAGAGGAGGAAGGAGAAGCATGATTGAAGTCACCAGAGATAAGGAACAAGGCATTTGGGTGCTGTGTTTGTAGCCTGCTCACAGCTGCATTCAGTACATCACAGGCTGTCTCACCGTTAGCAGAGGGAGGCACGTACGCCGCCACCGCGATCACATGACTGAACTCTCGCATGCTAACAGCTATCATCTCAATGTCCCGACTGCAAAGTTGATCCTTAACAGTTATATGCCCAGGGTTACACCATCTATCATTAACAAACACAGCCAGCCCTCCCCCTTTTCTCTTACCGCTCTCCAGTGTCCTGTCCGCGCGTAGGATTTGGAAGCCGTCCAATTCCACGACGGCGTCCGGCGTTAGCTCTGTTAGCCACGACTCCGTGAACACCAGCAAGCTAGCCTCCCGGACAATCCTCTCGTGCCGGGTTAGCGCTGTTAGCTCGTCCATTTTGTTGGGGAGGGATCGAACATTCCCCATAATAACGGACGGGAGGACGGGGTGATATCGTCTCCTCCTTGCCTGGCGTTTAGCCCCCGCACGACATCCCCGTCTCTTCCTCCTCAGCTCGCGGGGAATATCGGGTCTCGCTCCGGGAGCCCACGCGGGGTTAGCACAGCTGATCTCTTGTGTACACGATCGATCCGTAGCTCCGAGTTTTGTCTCCGGACACGATCGCGCAAAAAACAGCCCCCAACAGCAGTAAAACCACCGCAAGTTGGATGTCCATTGCTGAGGTGAGGTAAAAATAAAATAAAAAAGGGTAAAGGGAAAAAACACACGAAAAAGGCTCAATAGTGAGCCACGCTGCTGTAAACAGGCAGCCATTCGCGCGGCGCCGGAACCGGAAGAGAGTGATTGGCTTTGAAGCAATGTTATTTGTTAATATACTAGCCATCGGGCCAGTATATAGCAGTTTTACCCATCTGAGAAAGTTAGCACCAAGTCCATATCTCGGCAGTAAACTAAATAGATATGGCCATTCTATTCTATCAAAGGCCTGTCTGGCATCTAGTGACAGCAATGCCATATCCTTAGTATTGTACTTTTCATGTATTATATTCAAGACTCGTCGTATATTATGAAATCCCTGACGCTTCTGTACAAAACCATTTTGATCATGATGTACCAGATATGGTATGTGTTTTTCCAACCTCTTAGCCAATAATTTGCACAATATTTTAGTATCACAGTTCATTAAACTTATTGGTCTAAAAGATGAACATTCCATTGGGGGCTTTCCCGGTTTCAAAATGAGTGTTATAATCGCCAGACGTAAGGAGGGCGGGAGTATCCCACTTTGAAGTGAGCCATTATAGAATAGAATAGAATAGAATAGAAATCCCTTTATTGTCATTGTACTCAAGTGTGCAACGAGATGAGAGGGCTCCCCTCTCCAGTGCAATACAACAATAATACAGACAAATATATACATTAGATAAATAAATAAGAGATTGCAATGGAATTCAGTACTGAATAGGGCATATAGAAACACATCACAATGCTGTTTTGCAAGGTTAGGGTGGTCTCGTGTGTGTGTGAGAGTTCAGTATGGAGATGGCTCTCGGAAAGAAACTGTTTCTCAGTCTATTGGTCCTTGATTTGATGCATCTGTAGCGCCTGCCAGAGGGCAACAGGTCGAACAGGTGTGAGTTTGGGTGGGTATTGTCTTTGACGATGTTGAGAGCCCTTCTGAGGCACCGGGCGGTGTAGATGTCCGACAGCGAGGGGAGAGGGCAGCCAATAATCCTTTGCGCTGTTTTGACTCTCCTCTGGAGCCTCACTCTGTCCGCCTCAGTGCAGCCGCTGTACCAGGTGGAGACACAGTACGTCAGCAGGCTCTCGATGGACGAGTGGTAGAAGGCCAGCAGCAGCTTCCTGTCCAGGTTGAATTTCCTGAGGACTCTCAGGAAGTGCAGACGTTGGCGGACCTTCTTTACCACTGCTGTGGTGTTGTGACTCCAAGAAAGGTCATCGGAGATCTGTACTCCCAGGAACTTGAACGTGTGGACCCTCTCCACACACACGCCTTCGATGCAGAGGGGGGGCGGCAGCGTCTTGTTCCTCCTGAAGTCGACGACAATCTCCTTTGTTTTAGCAGAGTTAAGGTGCAGTCTGTTGTCCTTGCACCAAGTTGTCAGTCTCTTTACCTCCTCTCTGTAGGCTGTCTCGTCACCTTCCGAGATCAGACCGACCACTGTCGTGTCGTCAGCAAACTTGACGATGGTGTTGTTGCCGTGGGCCGGGCTGCAGTCGTAGGTGTAGAGGGCGTACAGGAGAGGGCTCAGCACGCATCCTTGGGGGGAACCGGTGCTCAGCATGAGGGTGGAGGACGTGTAGGGGCCGAGCAACACAGTCTGGGGTCTGTTGGTCAGAAAGTCCTTAATCCAGATGCGTGTGAGGGCAGGGAGGCCGAGAGTGTCCAGTTTGGCGACGAGGATGTCTGGGATGATCGTGTTGAATGCCGAGCTGTAGTCCACAAAGAGCATCCTTGCATAGCTCCGCTGTTGTTCCAGGTGGCCCAGTACAACATGCAGAGCAGTGTCGATGGCGTCCTCAGTGGATCTGTTAGCCCGGTATGCAAACTGGTAGGGGTCCAGAGTGGGAGGAAGGCAGTCCCTGATGTGCTGGAGAACCAGCCTCTCGAAGCACTTCATAATGACTGGTGTGAGAGCAACAGGACGGTAGTCATTCAGGTGGACGGCTGGTGACTTTTTGGGGACAGGAATAATGGTGGAAGTTTTCAAGCAGGAGGGGATGACTGCCTGAGCCAGGGAGCGGTTGAAGATCCTGCAGAAAACATGTGACAGTTGGTGGGCACATGCTCTGAGGACCTTGCCTGGTATTCCGTCGGGTCCAGTAGCTTTCCTGGGGTTGACCACCAGGAGCGCGCGCCTCACATCGTGTTCCTCTACGATGAGTGGGGGGGAGTTGGAGCTTGAAGTGCGGGGGTGTGACGGTTGGGGCGAGTCAAAGCGAGCTAAGAAGCAGTTAAGCTCCTCTGCCAGCGATGCACTCGGGTCTACAGAGGTCGTGCTGCTGCCACGGAAGTTGGTGATGCTCCGTAGACCCTGCCACACCTCCCGTGGTCTGTTACTGGCAAGGTGGGCCTCCAGCCTCCCCTTGTAGGTTGCCTTGGCGAGCTTGATGCCTTTGCTCAGGTCAGCACGAGCCACCCTGTACTGGGCTTTGTCGCCTGACCTGAAGGCAGCGTCACGGGCCTTGAGGAGAGCGCGAACCCTGCTGGACATCCAGGGCTTCGCATTTGGGAAGGTCCGTATAGTCTTTTGTTGGGACACAGTTTCCATGCAGAACTTGATGTAGTCCAGTACACAATGCGTGTAGACATCAAGGTCCTGATGATCAAAGAGGTCCCAGTTTGTGTCATGAAAGCAGTCCTGTAATTCACTCATGGCGTCGTCACGCCAGGTTTTCACAGTCTTTGTGGTAGGCCTGAATCTGCGCCTGAGAGGGGTGTACGCAGGTGCGAGCTGCAAGGACAGGTGGTCTGACTGGCCGAGGGGGGCGAGTGGGAGGGCCCTGTATGCGTGCTTGATGTTCGAGTACACATGGTCGAGAGTGTTGTCTCCCCTCGTCGGGCACTTGACATGCTGGTGAAACTCTGGGAGTACAGTCTTTAAATTGGCCTTATTAAAGTCTCCCGCTACTACGTGAACGCCATCAGGGTGGGCCCGCTGATGTTTATTGATGACGCACGCGAGTAGCGAGAGCGCCGTGCTAGTGCTAGCGTCGGGAGGGATGTAAACAGCATATTCAATAAAGGGGTAAGTAACTTTTCTTTCAAAGTTTTATAAAATTCAATGGGCAGTCCATCATTTCCACCAGTTTTGCCACTTTTTGTACTTTGAATGGCTTCAGAAATTTCTTCAATTTCTAAATCGCTATCAAGTTCTTTTTTAAATTCATCTGGTAATATTTTAAACTGATACTGATCCAGGAATTCATTTTGATCTTCTGGTGTTTTTGACATGTCGGATTTATACAGAGATTGGTAATATTCTCTAAAGGTATCATTAATTTCCAATGGATCCATAGATATATTTCCCAATGAGGTTGTAATGCTCTTGATAGCTCTGTCGGTATGTCTTTTTTTAACTTGCCAAGATAACAACTTACCCGCTTTCTCGCCTTGATCATAATCGGCCCTTCTCAACCACAAAAGACTATTAGCTACTCTATCAGCCGACAATTTATTATATTCAGCTCTGAGAAGGAGCAGGTCTCTTTCTTGTGTAGGATCATCATTTGTATTAAGATTAGTTTCCAGCTCTTTAATGTGTTTTTCTAAACCATCCATCACTATTCTTTTTTGTCTCAACTTAAAACTCGTATAGCTGATAATTTCTCCTCTGATATAGGCTTTAAATGCCTCCCATCGTATACCAGCCGAAGTTTCATGAGTATTCAGTTCAAAATAGGCATCAATCTTACTTCCTACATGTTTAACAAAATCAGCATTTTGCAATCAGGTCACCCGCAGATGCCAATTCGGTAGATTATGAAAGAAATTCTCAATGTGAACGGTTAATGAGATAGCGGCATGGTCACTAAGTAAAATACTATCATACCAGCAATCTTTAATGTTGGATATAAGACCCCGAGAAACAAGAAAATAATCAATGCGGGAACGAGACTTAAATGCGGCTGAATGACACGAGTATTCTTTTTTACCAGGATTCCGTTCCCTCCATATATCAACCAAGTTTAAATCATCCATGTACTGTTTAATTAATTTCCTAATCTGAGTCTTAGTGGTGTCAAGGCCTGTAGAGCGATCAATTGTGGGGTTCAAGGTGCAGTTAAAGTCTCCCCCAATGATAAAACTTCCAGGTAGTGTAGACACAGTCAGAAAAAAATCTTCAAAGAATTTAGGGTTGTCCTCATTAGTGCCATATAAGCATGCCAAGTTCAATTTAAGAGAAAGTACTTTGCCCTGAACAATTACATATCTACCTCCCCGGTCTGATATTGTTTTTTCCAGTTGAAAAGGTATATCCTTATGGATCAAAATAATAACCCCTCTTGCATAATTGTTATATGACGCATGTAACACCTGTCCAGGCCATCGATTACTAATAAATTTAATGTCTGAGGGTGTCAAATGGGATTCTTGAAAAAATACTATATTGGATTTAATATGCTTCACCCTATTCATGATTTGTTTTAATTTGCTTATTTGTCGCAATCCTCTAACGTTCCAGCTTGTCACCAATATATTTCTAACGCTGGGTAGATTTCTTTTTTCCATACATAGTGTTTGCAATAATATAGAGAACACTTTACATACATTGTATTCCTATCAAGTGAAGTAGCCTGACACACATACACACAAAATAACACACGTACAAAACAATAAAGACACAAATTTAACATTTAAAGCCCCACCCTTTGTTGGAATTTAGCTCTAAATTAATGTTAGAATTTAATTTTAAACCAATGTAACCTCAAATTAGTAATCTGACTCCAATTTGCGACCTTACCCAACTCTCACTCATCCAACAATATGCGCGCTCGTTCTGCAATAGAAAGGTATCAGGAAGCCGGCATTTTCACGCACGAATGGATTTATTCCCAATACACAGATTTATTACATAATCGCCTGGGTCTCGGATCCCTCTCAATACAACTCTACACCTCTCCTGCCATCCACAGAACTCAACTCAACTTTTTCCGAGTTGCCCAGTAGTGACTATACAATATGTAAATGACACACATACAAAAGCATCCTGGCATGATTCTATTGGCTATGTGTATCCTGCAGTTAACTTTAGCTTGCTCTTATTGGTCTTTCTTCTCCCGCCGAATCCCGTGGCGACTCCTCCTGGTTGTGCTTTGTTCATCTCGGCTTTCCCCTCCTTCTGGTGATCCTGCAACATTCCATTCTTGCACAACCCCTGCAACCCCCATTCTGTTGCTTATGCTCCCACACACACACAGTTCCACCCCCACACACAGGATGTAGCAACATACCATGAACTATGCCACGCTCCAACTCTTACATTCCTTTATTCCCTCTCATGACCTCAGGACACCTGAGGTCATCACTTGAACACCTTATTTTATTGTTGCACCCGAGCTAGACATCACTTGCCATAAAACTAAAACTCATCAAACAATTATTAAAAGAATAAGAATCAGTAGAAAATGTCATTCCAGTAGAAAATTTGTAAAAAATGTCATTCCAATAGAAAATTAGTAGAAAATGTCATTCCAATAGAAAATTAGTAGAAAAGTTCATTCCAGTGGAAAATTAGTAGAAAACTTCATTCCCTCCTTCAGGTCCCTGAGGCCATCTTCCCATACTCACATCCTGGACTCCCGGAGAGCCACGGCTGTCTCCGCCTCCTGGGGGTCCTTTTGAGGGATCATCATGTACTGGCCACCCGGCGGGAGTGGCCCCAATGTGCGTTCTATTGTCTTAACAGTTAATGTTCTGATACATGGAATACAGCAACATCCGCATAACACCATAATAGCGGCAAACACAGCCATAGAAATCAATCAATCTGATGCAATCAAGCTTTTATATTTACCAAAGACGTTTAACCAGTCAGAATACCAACTGGTGTCCACACCTGAGTGCTCCTTCATTTTGTTACTTAGCGTGCGCAGACCCTCCAATGCCTTGGTAAGGCGACCGTCAGGAGACGTATTGTTGGGAATCAGAGTACAACACTGATCCCCAAAAATACCACACACTCCTCCTCTTTCAGCCAACACCATATCTAAGCTTATTCTATTTTGGAATGCCATAAGAGACGTGGCAGCCAATTGCTCATGCACTGCTTGGAGTGCCGAGGTGGTGAAGTTTGCCAATCGTTGGACATTATAGTGGACATAATTAATCCGGTCCACATTTTTGTTTACTGTAACTAACAGGAAAAGACTCTCCCATCCTGCCGCAATTCGATCCACCAATTTATATTCGTCAGGGACCCCTCTTGGAACTCCAATTGCATCTATATATGTGGGATCTCCTGCATTCAACCATTTTTGCATGTCCCTTCTCTTCCTGTTAAGGAAGGGGATTCTTCCCCATTGTCCAACACCTTCCCAGTCCATTGTGGCCAAATCTAAAGCTGTCACACTAACTGGCATGATCAGCGTTACCAGGGCGCACTTACCTGAGGCATTGGTGGGAAGCCTATCGTACAGCACTTTCTCTCCACACCACAGCCAAACATCAGCATGAGCGAGAGGGATTCCTGCTGGCAAGGACACATTTTCATTACACCATAACTCCTGGATACTCCCGATCCCAGGGCCAGTCCCATTTAACTTTAAGCAGGTGAAATTTTGTTTTGCTACTTGGGTGTCAAAAATAGGCTTTTTCTTTTCCATTCCTGTCAGTGGAAAGGTTGAGTCCAATTGACCGCACTCTCCTTGGAGAGTCTTATTATACATGAAACCCATGAGGCAGGTTTTAGATATGGCAGTTGCTGCCACAATTTTCAGAACTGGTCTCGCACCTAAACATACCAAACAATTCTCGTTAGTATTATTAGCTGCCTGCTCAGCCATCAGGAGCCAATTATTAGTAACCATAGAAATACCTGTGTGAATCATAAACCAATCGTCTATCGTCACCATAGTCTTTGCAGTCGCTCCCACTTTTACAGTATACTTACTCATTAACGGTGCATCTCTTCTATTCATAATAGTATCTTCACAAATTATGATAGGAAAATATGGGTCCTTTCCTGATGAATATGCCCATAACAAGAATCCCCAGAATGAAGTATTTACAATCGTTATCTCCTGCTGTGGGTATGCAATAGATGTATTCCCCATTGCCACCGTTAATTTCAACACTTCCCCCTCCTTGCCCAGAGTCACTTTACGTCTATAGTACTTACTTATCTCACTTTGATGGGAACTCCAGTAGTCACCTACCTGTGTAGTGATGAGTGCATCCCAACCGAATTTTGTCACATGTCCTGTCAAATACCACCAATATCGTGGAAACATATCCCCCGTTACTTCAGACATTGCTATCGCTGCTGAGGAGTACCATGCTTCTTGGAACCCTCTCAATGCTTTTATTGGCACACTAATTTGGGTGGTTGTGTTTGGAGCCACCGTAAACCGCAACGAATTATTATATGCCCACTTGACTATCCATGGTTGAAATCCCTTTTCAAATTGGTCCCAATAATCTTGTCCTGTCTGTCTTTTCACTTTTCGGGTTAATGGAGGTTTCACAGGCCATTCTTGATATTGAGGCTGATACTTTTCCAATTTATAGACTACATCATTCCACTGGTGTGTCCAATTAAAAATTGTCACCCAAGTGTTCACCTGTGTCGGTTGTTTACATTTCAGATTTAGCAGTAGTTGTTGTGTCTGTGTCAGCGTCTTACCACCATCTCGCTCTGCTTCATACCATACCGTTCCATTACATGAATAATACACCATCACTCGTTCTCCTTTCGCTCCATCACTTCTGTCATCCCGCATCCTATGTCCAAACGCCAACATAATCCACACAAAGCACACGCCAACAAGCACAATAGTCAATAAAGTTAAACATTTGCATTGTCGTCGTTTTTGTTCAGACACTTTTGGGTCAGATTTTGATCCCGTTCTCGCCATCTTCTCACTCCCTCTCTTGACCTGCCCGTCCTGGCGGTCAACCTTTAAGCTCACCCTTGGCAGGCTTAAAGTCTGGGGCCGGGCGCAACTGTGAGTAATGGTACCACCTTTGCCCCTTAGTTTCTAGTTGGACGGCGTGTGAGGTTCTAGCCAGGACTTTAAGCGGTCCTTTCCAGCGGGGTTCGGTCCACTTCCCGGGAAAGCACCCGGAGATAGACGTACGGCGTGATGTCCGACTCCAGCGATGCTGATGACGCCACTGCAACCGCCTTGTCTGTGACCTGCGCAGACACAGTAGATACAAGTGAATGAAGGTACTTCCAATATGCAGCGTGAGACAAATCAGGTGTTGGTGCATCAATTGGCGGGACCAAAAATGGATGCAGGCCCTGGCATCAAGTGACCAGTCAACAGTTCGAATGGTGCAAAACCTGTTATTTTATGAACAGTTTGGCGGATGACCAACAGGGCTAGGGGCAAGGCTTGCAACCACGTCATTTTTGTTTGAGCCATGATCTTAGCCAATTTTTCTTTTAAATTCCTATTAAACCTTTCAACTCTGCCTTGGCTCTGGGGGTGGTACACACACCCAAAGCGATGCTTCAGCCCCAACAGCGCCTCCACTTTAGCCATTGCTTTGTTGTTAAAATGTGTCCCATTATCAGATCTGATTAAAGCAGGGAAACCATGTGTCGGAATATAATGATTTACCAAAGCTTTAATGACTGACGTGGTGTCTTCCTTTGCACACGGATACGCCTCCGGCCAGCGTGAATAAGAATCCACCATGACCAGAAGGAACCGCTTCCCATTAACCCTGTCAATCATGTCCGGGAAATCAATTACAATTTCTGCTCCAGGCCAGGCCACAGGGGACAATGCCCCTGGCCTGGGTTTTAATGTCGGTCGTGCATTAAATGTTTGACATAGTTCACAAGCCGCCACAAACTGCCAGACCACCTCCTGTAACCTTGGATGCCACCACTGACGAAGTTTTGGAAGCATTGCCTGAGGCCCCACATGTGCCACTGTATGGGCCTCAGCCAACACTGAGGTCATGAGTTGTCCTTCAGGGAGGACCGGCTGGCCCCTGGGACCCACCCAGAGACCATCCGATCGCCTGACCGCCTTTGATGCAATCCACATTGATTTTTGTTCCGGCGATGACTTACCTTGTGCATCCATAATATCCTCCAGTGCCACTTCGGGTGCCACTGGAAGATCCGGGGGTTCCCCATCCCAGACCACAGCTGGGGTTGCTAACATCATCTCGCCCTGAGGGGTGTATCCAGCCACCTCTTTCGCGAGAGCATCCGCCCTCTCATTCCCTTTCGCCACCATGGTGTTGGCCTTTGAGTGTCCCGGGACCTTTACAATCGCCAATTCGTGTGGACCCTTAATTGCTTCATACAATCGCTCCATCAAAGTTCTATGAGCAATTTCTTTGCCTTTCGCTGTTAGCCAGCCATTGTGCAACCACCCCTTTAGGTCAATCAGGGCAGCTGACGCTGCATATGCCGAATCAGTATATACAGTTAATTGCTGTCCTGGACACTGTTCCAAGGCCAACACCAGCGCCAACACCTCTGCCGCCTGGGCGGAGGGTTTTATTGTCAACTTCTGAGCTGTCACTGGGAGGAAGAAAGAACCTTTCCACTCCACCACTGCCGCGTGGAGTGTCCCATCCTTGGCACGCCAACAACACCCATCGGTGAACATAACCCGTCCACCTTCCAATGGTTCCGCATACAAGTCCTCACGGACCTTCTGATCTTTCTGTACTTTCAGAGCGCACACGTGTGCCCCTTCCAGGAGGTGATTAGCCATGTTCACACCATCATGCACATAAGTAACGTTTGGTGCCGTCAATGTTTTCATCATCCGTGTTTGTCGCAGGGGTGTCAATGTAAATGCCACCGATGCTACAAAAGCTGACACCCCATGATCTGTCAACACCTGGACGGGATACCCCATGACCACATGAGCTGTTTTCTGTAGGACCTTTGCCAGGCCTGCCGCGTACCTAACACAGTCTGCTTGTTTCTGTTCAATTCCGTCTAATGGCACACTACAATACAATAAAACTGCCCTGTCTGTTCCATGTCTTTGGTACAATACAGCATTCACTGTTTTCTCACTGCTCGCAACGTCTAAATAAAACACCTTAGTGTAATCTGGAGTAGCCAAAGCTGCTGCTGATGCTAATTCCTGAATTAATTGCACAAACAATGCATCATCCTCAGGAGTCCACTGCAATGTGGCCTTCAAATTTCGGACCCCTTGTTGTTTGACCAGGGCCCGCAAGCCTGCTGTTTTATCCACATAACATGGGATGTATGCTCGGCTGTAGCCACACAATCCCAAGAAAGACAACATGTCCTGCACTGTGTGTGGACGTGGGTGTCGCAGGATGGAGCTGCGGTGATTTGGGGACATAGCCAAGCCGGCTGGGGTGATGACACGCCCCAGAAAAATCACAGACTTACGAGAGCACTGTAACTTTTTCCTTGACACTTTGAAGCCCAGGTCAGCAAGCTTCAACAGCACTGCTCGTGTGGCTTCCACACACTGGTCGGATGTTTCGGCCGCAATGAGGAGATCGTCCACATACTGCAGGAGCACTGAGCCTTGGGGTAGCGCACATGAAAATAACAAGTCCTTCAAGACCTGATTAGAAATTCCTGGCGAATTCTTGAAGCCCTGAGGGAGTCTTTTGTACTGCAATTTCACCCCTTTGTAAGAAAATGCAAACACGTGTCGTATTGATTCAGCCAGCGGTAAACAGAAATATGCATTCGCCAAATCAATTACCGTATACCACTGTTTCTGCGGGTCCAGGGAGGACAGGATGCGATGGGGGTCAGGAACTGGCAAAACTGGAGTTATAGTGATGTCATTCACTGGCCGCAAATCGTGGGCCATCCTCCATGTCACCCCATCAGCCTTCTGGACCGGCCTCAGAGGTGTGTTCCCAGAAGACGCCGACATTTCCAACACCCCCGCATCCCACAATCCTGCCACTGTGTCCTCCATTCCTTTGTCTGCTTCCTTCGGCCATCGATATTGAGGACGGCGAACCGGAATGGAGCAATCAACTTCCAATTGGATTGGCTGAACCGTCCGACAAAAACCAACATCAAATGGACCCTGTGACCACACGGTCTGTGGCATTTGATCCAACATTGCCTGAGCGGACTCATGGTCCGTCTGTTCCCACCCATGATGGCGGTCCAAAAATACCAATTCAAGGTCTGACTTATCTACCATTTTTGCCATTATCCTGTAACTTTTGGTTGCAGCTGAGTGCCACACATCTAGAATTTCAGTCATCATCCAGTCATGTTGTTGTGTTAATCGTTTCACCATGGGCCCCAATTGGCGGGGCTCATGGCCTGGCGACACAGCTAGTGACACGTGAGGCAAACCTTCCTCACTCATTCGATACCATTGCTCTTGCTCCAGTGACAACTGCACATATGCTGCCACCCCCTCGGGGCCCACAAAGATGCATGGTGCGCGCAATATCCAACCATCCCCCTCAATTTCTTCAAACGCATCTCTATATATGTCATCTGATTCTCTATGATAATATAGAGTGCAGTGCAATGGATCCAGTGGGGGGTGGTACGGTGCCAATGTCTGGATCCACGGTTTCCACAAGAGGTATGTGGAGTAGACACCTCCCCCAAGTGGAGTCTCAGGATTCAATCTAGCCCAGTAGATCCGTGCCGTTTCAGGTACTGTGGGGAGTGGTGCCATCAACCACTGACCCCTAGGTGTCACAGGCTGGAAGCATTCCAGTACCTGTCCGTCAGGAAATGTCACTGTAAGTCCCTTCTCGCCGCACAATATCTGGGCTCTCAATGCTGACAACATGTCTCTGCCCATTAAATTGATGGGTGTGTCCATTGCATGAACATATGAATGATATAGTCTCTGTCCAGTGTTTGTAATTTCCGTTTTCAGTGGCCGAGTAAAGGGCAGAGTCTGAGGACGTCCCGAGAAGCCGACTAACGTTGTAACTCGCCTCGACAACGCTGTACTTGGCAGTGGCATGTTGATTGATGAATGTGTTGCTCCAGTGTCCACAAACATCTGGACTGGAGTGTCCGCCACGGTCAACTGAAGCATTGGCTCTGCCTGGCCAGTGCTTCCCGAGCTTCCCAGGCCCCCCTATTCGTCCGGGCCGTACCACTGGTCAGCTTGGAAATACTGACCCCTTGGATTCGGCTGTGGCCACGGGCGGGGCTGCTGCGGTCCCCCTTGGTGTGGTGGCCCTGCTTGCTGGTTCTGCTGCTCCACCCCTGGTGGTGGGTTGCCATGACAATCACGTGCCCAGTGGTCAAGGGACCCGCAGTTGAAGCAAGTCCCTGGAGCGAACCCATTCCGCCCCCAGCCTGGGGGGGTGCCACGACCACGCCCTCTGTATCTACCACGGAACCCTTGACCTTGGCGCCGTTCAGCCCCCACTGGAGTTTGATACATCTGTTTTTGTTTCACCTTTTCTTGTTTTGCCTCACCATGCAACTTTGCCAACTGTAGTTTAACCAAACTAGTCGCCAGAGCGTCAGATTCCTTTTGATCTTTATTTGCTTTTTCCATGTAGATGCGGCAATGGTGTATCAAATGCCTCTTAAATCTCGGTTCCGGACAAACCAAAATGTCCGGATCAATTCTCAAAATCGCCTGCACCTCATTTGGGAGGCCGTTCAGCATCGCCGTCCTGAACATCATTTCAGCTTCAGGATAGTTGCCTGGGTGTTTACCTGTGGTCTCAATCCACAGCTCCAATGCCTGAGCATAATGTTGCTCGGGAGTCACATCTTTTCCGTAATTAAAAATTGTTGGCGCCACATCCACTGGGGAGGGAAAGGCCGCCCTCAGCTCCCGAAACAACGCCTCAGAAATCTCAGCCAAGGGGGTTTCTCTCCCCAGCTGGCGGGTGCCAGCTGCCCCCTCAATATTCTGTAATTGAATCAGGGAACACGATCCCAAAATGGCTTGTCTAAAATCTCCCAATGCTACTCCCTGTCCTGACATGGCGGCTAAGAATTTAGTAATCCAGGCTCGTGCCCCTTTATGCAGCGGAGGCAATTTTTCCACCAATGCAGCCACATCCCGAAGCACCAAAGGCTCAAAGTGCGGCCAGCGTGAGTCACCACTAGGGGTGCCATTGTTTGAGGCTGCTCCTGCTGTGCCATCATCTTCCCTTTACTGCGAGTATTATAGCCTCGCTCCGCCCTGGACATGCTCTCCTCACTATCGCCCAGCCTCTCTCCTTCACTCAACGCTCTGAGCATCTGCCGCTGTTCACGTAACACTACCTCGGCTTCCTCATCACTTTCCACTTCCTCCTCGCGGGGATCAGCGTCACTGGGCATTGCCTGTCCATGTTTCCGTGTCCCCGTCATCACTCCCTCTAACATCTCTCTTTCCTCACTCTGCACCCTGTGTCCTTCAAACAACTTTCGCGACGCCTCCTTCATCAGCGATTTCGAATTTCTCTCACTCCCGGCACTCGGGGTGCCCCCACCTCCTGCGAGCGCTGCCCCTGACGTCAGCACGGGCGACTCCACATTCCCCTGCTGCTCCCCGCGCACTCTTTTCCTTTCATTATTCACAGCCTGTTCAATCAACTGTATGGTCGCTGGCGTCATCCGTGAATCGTGATCTTCTACATCCAAAACCATCCTGCCGCCCAAAGGGACTACGGGGGCCATTATTTGCGCCATCGGATACGGCGGCGGCTCATACACATACTGTCGCGAGTCAGGCAACTGTGGATAAATGCCTCTCCGACCTTCCGTCTTTTCCAATCACTTCATCCTTCTTTTTCACTTTATTCACACTCTCTTCCTCTTTTATTGCCCCCAGCGCAGTGGCAATAATTGCCAATTGGTGAATGCCTCGTCTATCTTTGTCCAATTCCTTCACTTCCTTCTCAAGTTTAATACGCTGTCGCCATCCAGCTTGGCTCTGATCCTCCTTCATATCTCGAATATTTGCCAACATTCTGGTTTCCTTTTTCTGTAACTGCCTCGCTAACTTCGACATGTCCCACGTTCCGGGACCACAGCAAAACAAATCATCCTTTTTTAATTTCAGAAACAACTTCTGACTCCGTTCTTTCACCTTCTTAATTTTCTTACTTTCCATTCCACTAATCAACTGTGATTCCAGCTGAGCATAATGACCATTAATCTCCGACCAGACTTCCGCCCGCTCGTCTGAAGCGCCAGACACAAGAAAACTCTCACATTTCCTCCCATTTTCCATCTCGAAATCCACTCGTGTGTGTCCCAACCACTTTTTACGCAGAACAAATTTAGGCTTCACATTCACACCGCTTCCACACAGACACGTAAATCCCAGATTTTAAACCGTGTCCTGAAACGTAAATCCCAGATTTTATACCGTATCTTAACCACGAATCGTTCCAAACTATTCTAGTAGGTAAATCCCAGATTTTATACCCTACTAACATCCACACTGTTACACTTTTTTCTTTTTATTTATTTTTTCTTTTATTATGCCGTTCCGCTCCTCCTTCCTCTTATAATTTAGCGTTGCCAATGTGCAGAATTTGAAAAGGATCTGCTTACCTTATGTCACTGTGGGCCCAAAGAGGAAAGACGGTCGGATGTGCGGCTCCTATCAGGTCGTCACCTGGTGTGGACGTGCGAGACCCAGTCTCATGTGGTTTTTCTCGAAGTTCCAAACTTCTTTTACCTCTCATGCATCATGTCGAGGTCACCATAAATTGTTGGAATTTATCTTTAAATCAATGTTAGAATTTAATTTTAAACCAATGTAAATTCAAATTAATAATCTGACTCCAATTTGTGACTTTAGCCAACTCTCACTCATCCAACAATATGCGCGCTCATTCTGCAATAGAAAGGTATCAGGAAGCCGGCATTTTCACACACGAGTGGATTTATTCCTAACACACAAGTCTACACTTTGGGCTTGGGTCCCTCTCAATACAGCTCTCTTTGTCTCCGCTGTTCAGCATTAATTTATAGACACAATATGCAAATGACACAGAGACAAAGGCATCCTGGCATGATTCTATTGGCTATGTGTACGCTGCAGTTAACTTTAGCTTGCTTTTCTTGGTCTTTCCTCAAGTGGTGGCTCCTCCTGCTTGTGGTTGAAGGGTCCAGTTCCTTGTCGACCCCTTCCCCCTCGAGGTATCTGTCTCCGCCAGGCACCAACCTAAAACCTCCCAAACCTTCACATTCTTTCACTTTCTTTGTTCAGCTTCACCAGCCACACACTCAGCATTCCACAGAATAACAGTGACACAAGATGCAGGACATCGAATAAAACTAGCCAGGTTTCAACTCTTCCACTCCTTTAAACTGAAGATTTGAAACCGGCCTATAGTTGTTGAGACTCTCTGGGTCGAGGTTCGGTTGCTTAAGTAGCGGTCGGATAATGGCGGTCCTAAAGCTGCTGGTATTATACCCGTGGTAAGTGATGGATTAATTATATTTAAAACAGACGGTCCTGGGGTCGTAAACAGTTCTTGAATTAGTTTGCCAGGAAGCGGATCGAGCACACAAGTTGTCGGTTTTGCCGCACTAACCAATTTTGTTAGACTTTCAAGAGATACTTTTTTAAATTGAGATAAGGTTATCGGACAGTTATCAGCCCTAATGTCCCTATTAGCACCATTTATCGCGGAATTCAACGGAATTGTAAGAACAGTGTCTTTAATCTCATCACGAATACACTCAATCTTCTGAGTAAAGAATTGCATGAAATCGTGAGCTGAATAGGAAGAGCTATCCGAGGTTTGTTGCTGTTGCGTTAGCATTGCTAAGGTAGCAAATAAATATTTAGGGTTGTTTTTATGTAAGACAATTAATCTAGAGTAATAATTAGTTTTGGCTAGATTGAGCGCTTCCTTGTAATATTAGTAAACTATCGCACCATGCCTGACAGAAGACCTCAAGTTTGGTCGCACGCCATTTGCGCTCAAGCTTCCTACAAGATCGTTTCAGTATGCGTGTTTCCTCATTAAACCACGGAGTCAGCCTCTTTGGACGAGTTTTAGTTTTTAAAGGTGCGACGGAGTCAAGCGCATTTAACAGAGCGACATTAAAGTTGTTTGTGAGATCATCAATCGTACCAATATAATTAGGAAACGAAGCGGTTGCTAAAGGGAGTAGCTCAGAGAGCGCAGCGGTGGTTGAGGAGCTAATGTTGCGGCTGCTATAGCTTTGATTATGGTCAGAACGATGGCAATGAGCCAAGACTTCAAATTTGATAAAGTAATGGTCAGATAAAGCACTATTATATGGTAATACAATTATTTTTGAGGATGCTAAGCCTCGGGTTAATACCAAATCTAACGTGTTACCATTTGTATGCATTGCTTCATTTATTATTTGCGTGAAACCAAACATATCAATTATTGTCTGAAACGCCACGGTAAGTGGCTCCGACGGGAGATTCATATGAATGTTGAAGTCGCCCATGATATATTATCCGCATGAGTTACCAAATCAGCCACAAATTCAGAAAATTCATCTAAAAAGCCTGAGTAAGAGCCAGGGGGACGGTAAAAAACGGCAAGATAAAACGGCAGTGCGGTTGTGGATCGCATAATGAGAACATCAAATGTTTTTTATAATAATAATAATAATAATAATGCCTTTATTAGTCCCACAATGGGGAAATTCGAGATTCAAACCCAGGCCTCCTGGGGAGACTGGGTCCTGAACGCGGCGCCTTAGACCACTCGGCCATCCTGGCAGCCACGAGATTCGAACCTAGGCCTCCTGGGGAGACTGGGTTTTAAAGGAATTGCTAGGACGAGGACTAAGTTTTAGATTAAATCCGGAAATGAGGGCTACACCCCCGCCTTTCTTTTGAGGGCGCTAAACCTCTCATCATTGCTTCTCGCAGGCAAGGGGCCAGAGACAATTACTCAACTCCGACTCATCTTTCTGGCGAGATCACAAGTCCTTGCTATGTTTTTCTTTGTGATCTCTGATTGCTTCATCCTAGTGTCATTGGAGCCGACGTGTATCACTATATCTGAATAGCTAGCGTTGTTTGCACTGCGCTGGTGTCTAGGTCTCTTGCGTGCTAGCTCCATAAGATTAGCTTCAATGTCGGGTGCTCTAGCCCCAGCAATACACATTACTGTGGCTGGATTTTCAAGTTTAATGTTGCGGGTAATGGAGTCACCTATCACTAAAGTGCGGGAACCAGGAGACCGAGGTGGAATGGAACTGCTATGTGTCTTAACAGACTCACCGCGATTAGCAAACCGTTTACGGCCAAAGCTAACCGGACGAGCATGTTGGCTACAACCCGTGCTAACAGTCGTGCCCGCCACATTTACGTTTACCACATTACTCTGCTCTAGCTGGCGGACACGTTCCTCTAGCAGGGAGAGTCTTTCCATGAGAATGGTGCAAGTGTTGCATGTGGTGGTGCACGAAACCATAGTTGCGTTTACTCGCCCGGTGGATGAAAGCAGACGAACAGATGTCGCGCCGAAAGTGACGTCACCGAATCGTGTTATTCAAGGTGTTATATAAATGGTATTAGGTCGTAACTCGTTTAGAAACATGTTTTCTCGGTGCGAATAACACGGTCGAGTAAATTAAACATTTCTCGGTACGTCGAAAACCTTGTGGAAGTCTACTCACAATTTCACATTAAATTTAGGAAATAATAAAATAAGGCATTATTTTCTGTGTTTTTTATTATTTTTATTTGCATTGGAATTTCTTTGGTAAACAAACTGCACGTTTGACTGAGAAGTGATTAAAAGTTGATACTTTGTGTGTGCTGATAGTGTGGCTGCACAGCTGTGTGTGTGTGTGTGTGTGTGTGTGTGTGTGTGTGAGAGAGAGAGAGAGAGAAAAGAAAAAAAAAAGGTTAGTGGTTGAGTGTGAAGGATTGTGGGATGTGTGAGTAAAAATAACGGACTTCAGACAACAACGCAAAATGGGTCAAAAACGTGGCAAAAGAGTTGAAAGCAAACCCAGACATGAAGTTTATGAACGGGTATGACCCGGATTGTTGCCAATTTCTGGAAAAGTGGGTGAAGAAATATGACTCTAAGCCACGCCTGAAGGAGCCGGCGAGTTTCGAAGCAGTGAGAAGAGCATTGGTGGAAAAAAGAAAGCTGAAGATAAGAAAGGGGAAAAACACAACATCAGTGGACGTGCAATGTACATTTAAATTGTGTGTGTGAATGTTTGCGCAAACCGTATGTACAGTGAGTGAATGGTGTGATTGAGGATTACAAATTCCACTTGGTATTTTATCCTATGTAATACAGTAGGGTTATAAACAGCAGACTGGTGTGGATGCAGAGGCAAGAATTCTCCACCTGAAAAGGTTGAAATGAGAATTACCACAACAGGAAATTTGAGTGGCTGTCCTACTAATAAGAAACCAGTTTTTAGAACACCCTAGGTGTTGACAAACTGGACCAAATTTTCTAAAACACGATCTTAATAAAATAAAATAAAAATTTGAGTAAAATGGAAAATTAAATAGGTTTAATATAAATTTGGAGGTTAGTTAAAAATTCATAAAGGTACTATACAGTACCGCTAGAATTAATAATCATAGACAAGACAAAGAAAGACTCTCAAAAGATGGGTGCACTGGCCCTACAGGGCTGCGCATATATACATTTAGGAAAGATATTAGTTGATTTGAAGGACTTATTATTGGCAAAATATAAAGATAGATTGTGTTGTTGTTATCAATAACATGTTCTTATTGTTTGTAGCTGTTCAGTGTTGAGAAATGTGTGTGTCATTTTGTGGGCCCGTGTATATGTTTGTGTGTCTGTCTGTGTGTCTAAATGTCAGGAAGAGTGATAAAAGTGGTTGGGATTGTGCTAAAAGGATTGATGAAGTAGAGATAAAATGGAATCAATGATTAGTAACCAACGAAAGGCTACTTATGAGTGATGAGATCTTATTGAGGAAAATAATTCCAAAATTTACAAAAGAAATTAATAAAGGGGAAGATTTGAGGAAATACATTTATTCCAATTTGAAAAAAAATAAAATTAATAACTTTTACGACGGGATAGGCACAAAGAAAAGAGATAGAAAATTCACCGGATGTGCGTTTTATAAAAAGATTTAACCCAGACGCCTGTGCTTATTTAGAAAGAGAGTGAAAGACGTTTAAGAGAAGAAGCAGAAAGTACTTAATATGGAGATAAAGACGAAGAAACAGGAGCGAGAAAAAAAGGAGGAAATGCACCAGCCGAGGATCAAAGAGACAGTGACAGTGAAAAAGGAAGTCAGGGTGAGAGAGCTGAGGAGGAGGGCCAGCGAGAAAGAGGATTGCCTCAACAAGTGGACTACAGCGCCCTGGGAAGCCTGCCACAAGAGATTAATGCAAAGCGGCCTGCCAAACAATCACACCAATCCAAGATAATGTGCGTAAATGAGCTGCGGGCCTCACGACCACCCCGTCAGCACCGATATTCTACCAAGGACGTGGAAGAGGAAGAGGACGCCTGCCAACAAAAGACGACGTCTGCTACAACTGTAGGAAACATGGCCACTTTGCTCGAAACTGCCGTCAACCACCCAGGAAAACCAATTACAATTTACACAGACAGAATCAAGTATGATAAGAAATTTGTGATTTGTCTGGACCAGTCGTGATAGCGACGGAGGATCACGTGACGTAAAAAACAAACATAAAAAGCAAGTGGAGAAGCAGTTCTACATCAACGTGCGTTTTACTTATTAGGCCGTGATACACTGACACAATTGGACCTTAATATCAGAGTCAATAAGCAAGGGCGAATTCAAACAAACGTCAAAACTTTAAAAGGGCACATTATTATCGGTTGCTACATTTGGAAGAACAAAATAGGACGTCAATAAATTATTAGAAGTAGCTCACAATAGAGTCTGTTTGGGCGATGACGTGCAACACATGGTTAGTCTGCAAGGGACTATCAGTTACAATGTATCAAAAGTAAGTGACTTACTGAGGCCTCATTTCGACTCAAAAAGGGCGCATTGTCAGTGATGAGCAAAAAAAAAAACGGTGCCAGAGCCTTAAAACCAATAACAGAGAAGTAAATGTCTTTCATAGAAGTGTGCAATTATTGTCGGGCATGGATTGCAAATTACTCAGAAATCACACGACCATCACCGGACATCATTTATGACAAGCCAATGACAAAAAATTGTTTGAACACTTGCGGCTGACAAAGCTTTTGAACTTGTCACGCATGAAATCATTGATTACAATGTATTAGCATTACCAACTTGATATTTAATTGCTGAATTTACAACTCAAACTTAGCTCGATAGACAGACTGAAACGATTCTCGACACTTCCTCCTTCCTATATACGCCCACTCACGCGCACGCACGCCCACGCTACGTGAGTTGGAGCACTAAACTCCGCCCTCTTAAAGGAGCCGGTGTCACAGTCTCTGAGCAGCCTTTTCTACAGCCGCCCCCATATTCACCTGTGAATATGAACAACAGAAAAGGTTATACAAAGGGTGATTAATCGTCCTTAGGCAGAGCAGGTAGGCTGATGAGTCTTGCCACAGGTCGGACGTAAGTTCTTCCTTTCACAGTCACTTAAGCTGATCTGATTCGAGTGTCTGGTCCAGGAAAGACCTGAGAGACTTTCCCTACAGGCCAGAATGCCCGTGGCAGCTGCTTGTCCCCAATCATAACTACATCTCCCACTTGCAGATTCATTAATTCATTTCGCCACTTGTGGCGGGCTTGAAGTCCTGGCAGATAGTGTCGCAGGAAGTGCTGCCAGAAATGGTCTGCTAGCACCTGACTGTGCCTCCATCTTTTTCGGCCAAGTATATCGGAGTCCTCATAGACGACTTGTGGCAGCGAGCCGTCCCGCCGCCCCATGAGGAGACAATTGGGGGTAATGGGGTCAGGGTCCGCAATCTCCGATGAAGTGTATCCCAGAGGTTTTGAATTGAGCATCCCCTCGATCTCAACTAGTACTGTGCGTAATACCTCATCTGTAACTATCTGGGCTCCGATGGTGACTTGAAGGGCAGTCTTCAATGAGCAAATTTCCCACTCCCAGCATCCGCCAAAGTGTGGGGAACCCGGAGGGTTAAAGGCAAACCTGATTTGTTGCTCAGGATGAAGCTCTTGAAATGCTTCCTGTAGTTCTCGGTCGCCTCCTCTGAAGTTTGTTCCCTGGTCACAGAGAATCTCTTGGGGTTTCCCTCGTCTGGCTATAAAGCGTCTCAGGGCCATCAGGAAAGCATCTGTATCCATACTAGGGATCAAGTTGAGGTGGACTGCTCTAGTGGTTAGACATTTAAATATTATCCCCCACCTCTTTTCGTTCCTGCGTCCAATCTTGATGGTGTATGACCCAAAACAATCTACGCCGGTGGAATAGAATGCAGGTTTGAAGAGACGAAGTCCGGCCGGAGGGAGGTCCGCCATCCGTGGAGGATTTGGTTGCCCCTTCCACTTCTTGCACTTCACACAGGCTCTCTGGTGCCGGCGTATGGCTTCGCGTCCACGTAGCACCCAGTACTTCCTCCTGATTTCAGCGAACACTCGTTCTGGACCGGGATGCTGTAACTTTCCATCATAATCATATATGATGAGTCTGGTCAGAGCATGTTTGGGGTCCAGAACAATGGGGTGCACTTCATCCGCTGTCAGGAGGGGGAAACGGCGAAGACGGCCTCCTACTCTGATAAGACCTGTTTGTTCATCAAACTCAGGTGCAAGTGGAATAAGTCGACTTGATTTAGCAATGGGTTTGTTGACCTTTAACTGGGTGACATTCTCAGGGAATGACTCTCTTTGAGATTGTTGCAAGGCTTCCAGCTCAGCAGCAGCATAGGAATCAGCCGTGAGGGGCTTCTTTGAGTCGGCCGCCCCATGAAACTGCCACACAGTGGCCTCAATGAAACTGTCCCAAGTCTCGTATTGAAGAGGATCTGGAAGACTAGAACTGGACAGGGTCTAGCACAAGATGATGTTTCAGCTCACCTTCGGGGACGTGGTGAGGTGGAGGAGGTAGGTTCGGCCAATCACGAGGAGTTTGTTTTAGCAGCGTAGGGCCATGGGTCCATCTACTGCCTGGGCTGATGTCTTGGAGGGTGAGGCCACGGGTTATATCATCTGCCGGGTTGTCTCATGAGGGCACGCATCTCCATGCACCTGCTTCTGTCAGTTCTTGTATCTCCGCCACACGTGTACCCACGAAGACCTTGTATCTGCACGAGTCTGAGTTCAACCAGGTTAAGACAGTAGCGGAGTCTGACCATAGGGTGCAACTGCGTATAGGCAGGGTTAACTCAGTACTAATAACTTTGTAAAGCTGGGCACCTGTCAGGGCGGCACACAACTCTAGTCGTGGCACAGACTGTTGCTTTTTGGGTGCAACACGTGATCGGGCTGCAAGGAATGCAATTTCAATTTCCCCCTCTGCATTCTCTCTCCTCAGATAAGCCACTGATCCATATGCCAGCTCAGAGGCGTCACAAAATACATGAATGTCTCTTGCACAGTTAGGTTGATCCAGACTGGGACTAGTGTAGCACCTAGGCAGGGCTATCTCAGGCAAGTGAACTAATTCTGCTTCCCATTCATGCCACCTCTCCAGTAGCTCTTGTGGAAGGTGTTGATCATCCCATTCTCTATTCCTCTCCCACAGGTGGCGCACAATGACTTTAGCTCGAGGGGTATAAGGCACAATGTAGCCAAGGGGATCATATTGGCTGGCTAAAACTCGATAGATGTTTCTCATTGTAGTCACTGTGCAGTCAATGTGTCTGTGTTTGTATGTGAGAGAGTCTGACTTACAGTTCCATTGGAGTCCAAGTGCGGGCTCCTGGAGGTCGACTTGACCTTGGCTGAACCACAGCTCACAACTGGATGACCTCATGTCTGGTGCAAGATGCTCGATGACACTGGGATCGTTGCTTGCCCATTGCCTCAACTCGAATCCGCCCTCATAGCACAGTTTGTCTACAAGAGTCTTGGCTGCTATTGGACAAGGGAGACTAAGGAGACAGTTGTCCATGTAGAAGGACTTGTGGATGACATCACGTACATCTTCTTCCGGTTGGCTGTGGTCAGTGACATGTTTCTGCAGCACGAATGTTGCACAGCAGGGGCTGCAGGTGGTTCCAAATGGGAGCACCTGCCACTCATACACATCAGGTGGGCGGTCCCGCTGCATGTCTCTCCATAAAAATCGCAGCAGGGGTCGATCTGCTGGCAGGAGCATTACCTGATGAAACATGTTCCGGATATCACTGCTAAAGGCAACAGCATGCTCCCTGAAGCGTAAAAGAAGGGCCCGAGAGTGGGACCTGGTAGCAGGAGTTGGTTAAGGTTGTAACCTTGGTAATGGAATGAGCAGTTGTACACCACCCGATTTTTCCCATTATGTTGGACCTTATGGTGCGGTATATACCACGCTTCTGGGCTGTGCTCTACTTCGTAGTCTGTCAACTTCACGACATAGCCAGCATCTACAAGCTTCTTTATCTCCTCTTTGTAGACAGCAGCTTGTTCTGGGGAATTGGCGAACCGCTTCTCTATGCCTCTCAGGAGTGGCAATACTGCCACAGGGCTGGCTTTGAGGAGAGGTATTGTCCTGCCTTCCTTAAGTTCCCTGAACACGAAGGCAGTAAGCTCAACACCTTCCGCTCATCAAGACTCTGGACACCAGCTTGACCAGTCGACTCCAGGTTTATTGACAATTGAAAGGGTGAAACTGACAATCACAAAATACATTGTGTAATCAGCAATATGAAACAAATGGATAACTTAATTAAAAGACAATTATAGCATTTGTTATCAAATGTGAAAATAAACTGATTTTAACAGTCTAAATTTCTGCGTTTCAAATTAGTGTATATTTATTGTAAACAAACATCTTTGAACTTGACACACCATTATATTTTACACGGCAAGAATCATGACACAAAATGGCCACTAGAGGGCGCTGTTAAACAACAAATGAACTGCAAGCAAGTAACCTAACTGCTAGACAGTATGACGCCAATTGCGCACTTTACGCATATCGACTCACGTCTTATAACACGCATGTTTCATTACTAAAATGAGATATAATGAAACTGCTAAACTTAAAGGAAAAGAAGAAGACATACCGACAATGCCACAGCTGCTCAAGATGTAGCAAGTTGTTTGGAATGACCCACAGAACTGGTGGAAAGAAACGAGGCAACGTTCGCACGACGGCACTACTTCCGGGATTTTTAACCATGTGACTGACTACGTTGCTCTTAAAGGCGTCAGCATACTTTACAGAACCAAATAAGTAAAGTTAGAGAGAGTAACAGACTATAAACAGGAAGTCTGAATAAGAGGAGATCATCTGCCTAGCAGAGGCAGGATACTCCCCGCTTGGCATTCTCGAATGTCACAACATAAAAGCCCAAAATATAGTTCTATTTCTTGTCAGGAGCAAGTAAGAGAATTGTCTCCGTGACAGGACGTTGGTAGAGTTGAGTTCCATCTCTCCTGGGGACCTTGACCTCGACTTTACGTACCTTGCCGTCTTTACTGGGAAACACTTGAGTAATCAATCCCAGGGGCCACTCATTTCTGTCAAACTGACTGTCCTTGAGAAGGACAATGCTTCCAGGCTGAAGGCCTGCCACTTCCGTCGTGGCTGAAGTGATGCGAGATATTGCTTCCTCCATTTATCCCAAAAAGTCTGAGTCAGATGTTGGACTTGGCGCCATTGGGACCTGTGGAGGTCCTTAATCCAGTCTCCCACTGGAGCTGAAGGAAGACTCACTTTCTGGGTCAGGAGAGTTGCTGGTGTAAGAATGAGAGGATCATCTGGGTCAGTAGACACCGGAATCAGAGGTCTGGCGTTGATGATAGCAGCAACCTCTGCCATCAATGTGGTGAGTGCCTCGTGGCTGAGTTTTGAAGTTCCTAGCTGGAGGAACATGGAGTCCAGGATCTTACGTGCCACTCCAATCATCCTCTCCCATGATCCGCCCATGTGAGAGGCATGTGGAACGTTAAATTCCCATGCACATCCTTGGTCCAGGAGGAACTTCTCGACTGAAGAGTGGGCGATATTCGAGGGAATCTTTAGCCCCTTACAAGCGCTGCCGAAATTGGTTCCTCGATCAGAACGGATGAGCTTTACAGGACCTCTCAGAGCGAGAAAATGCCTGAGAGCATTTATGAAGCTTGAGGTGTCAAGCGATTCAATTACATCTATGTGGACAGCTCGTACACTCATGCAGGTAAATAACACCGCCCACCGCTTACTCTGTGCGAGGCCACCCCTTGTGCGGCGTGAAGACACAGTCCATGGGCCGAACGCATCTAAGCCAACGTTCGTGAATGGAGGATCAGTAGAAACGGTCTGCCCGAAGATCAGCCATCTTTTGTGTTTGTGGGTTGCCACATAGTTTACGGCACGTGACACACCCATGGATCACACTGCTCACATGCCTTTTCCCACCAACGATCCAAAAACCGGCAGCTCGAATGGCTCCCTCAGTGAACAGTCGTCCCTGATGTCGAATTTTCTCATGGTGGTGTCTGACCAAGAGTGTTGCAATATGATGTTTGCCAGGGATAATAAGAGGATTTTTTTCTTCCTGGTGGAGTTGTGCTTCTCTGATACGACCTCCGACTCGCAGTAGGCCATCGGCATCGATGAAGGGATCTAGGGTTCTGAGATGGCTGTCTTTTCGAAGAGTTTCCTTCTTTTGTAGACGGGTGTACTCGAGTGCGTATAACTCTTCTTGAATAACGTGGATGATGGTTTTTTCAGACTGCGAAAGTTCGTTGATGGAGATGGTAAGGTGACAATGATGCCAGCCTTTACAACTACTTAGTTTGGTTAAAGGACTCTTCTGAAAGAGGCGAGCAATGTGAGTGAGGCGAGCAACAGAAGCGGGTCAGTGACTTCCAGCTTGAAAACTTAGAGAAGCGCTGCGAGCCTAAATGTTTGGTCGACATGGTTGTGCTCATTGTAGACACCAGGGGACAAATATCTGGGTCTGTTGAAGGGTTCACCGGGTCGAAGGTGTCTTCTTCAGGCTGGACTTTCATGGGTTGTTTTAGAAACGTAGGGCCACTCAGCCAGCTGGTTTCTGGGAGACGCGCGGCAGTAACTGACCTCGTGGCAATATCTGCAGGATTCTGTTCCGTGGGCACATACTGCCACTGCTCAGGGCGAGAGGACCTCCTTATCCGCAGGACTCGGTTACTGACGTACACATAGAAGCGTCTAGTCTCGTTCTTGATGTATCCCAAAACTACCTTACTGTCGCTGTAGAAGGTAGTGTCGTCCAACTGTATGTCAATTTCTGAGATGAGCTCAACAAGTTCCACTGCAAGGACGGCTGCACAGAGCTCAAGCCTCGGCGTGTAAAAGGTTTTTCTTCATCACTTAATTTAAAGGTGAAGGTGTCAGACATCAGGTCCCAGTTGAGGCCCAGACTTCTCTGCATGGGAAGATCATCAGAACCGAGATCTAGGTCTTTGAAGTCGGTCGCGTGGTCTCGGGATGGGAAGGCCTCCATCAATTCTCTTTTGTTTGAGGTGATTTTATGTAGTCGCAAGTTTGATTTTGAGAGAGTGTTTTGCGCTCTCTTGAGCAGGTCCACTGCTGCTTTCACTGTAGGGAATGACTTTAAGCCGTCGTCTACGTAGAAGTCCCGGTTAACGAATTGTTTGACATCTGCGTCGCCTTTTTCTGCACTCTGCCGAAGACAGTAGATGGCCACTGCAGGAGAGGGACTGTTCCCAAATACATGTACCCTCATGCGGTACTCAATGATGTCCTGGGCTTGAGTCAAACACCACACGGATGCTTTGCGGTTTCTTTGGATGGTACACACCGAAGGTCGGCAAGTACCAGCGCTCTTCTTCTTCCTTCAGAGGAGGTGCGGCTTCTGCGTGTTTATTTTGGAACACTCTTTGCGTGAAGGTGAAGAAATGCTCCTTCATCACTGGCTTTCTGTTGAGACTCCGTATTAGCGATGAGAGTCTGTTTGAAGCTTGGACTTTGTTGTCGGGAAGACGACGCCTTGGTGACTTGAATGGCAGCGGAGCTACCCAGCTGTTGTCTTTATCTTTCCTTAGGTTCTTTTCCATAATTTTCAGGAACGAAATATCATCAATAGATGGGGCCACCTTGTTATCGTCCTTTGTTTGTTGAAACACAGTGGAGCCCAGATGCTTGTTTTCTCTACTGCAGGTAAGTTTCTCTATTGACTGTAGTTTTGGATGATTGAAACCCTGGAGCTGACTGTATCGCTCTTTCACCTGGAAGACGTTTGGGCAGGGTTCAAAGATGGAGGGGCGTTTCTGTTCTAGTGTCCTTGTATAGAGGGAATTTACTGTCTCAGGTTTGTGAACACCTCCCAAGCAAACATTTCCAACAATCACCCATCCCAAGTTGAGTTTTTGGGCGGAAGGAGCATATCCAGGGCCGTTTATCTGCTTGCGGACCTTGTGGGCCTTAATAATGTCTCGCCGAGAAGAAGCATTATTGGTTGCACTCTGGTCGAGTGTTGGGATGAGATGAGCGATTGATTTAAGGTGGGGTTGGTTGGATGCAGCATTGGGTGTTGGGATCTCAGATCTGTTGTTGGGAATCTCGTTGCATTCCACGAGACACGGTAGAGGTAGATTGACTTTACTATCCATAGATTCGATTTGGTAGCCTGAAGCTCTTCTCCCCATGGTCTCTGTCACCCCAGAACAGGTGCGGAGGGAGTACGGAGAGCAGGGCCCTTGTATGTTGAAAGTGTCAAAGAACTCTGAACGGGCCAAGGATCTGTTACTGTGTTCGTCGAGGATTGCATAGACTTTCATTGATTTCTCACGACAGTTGACAGGGTAGATCTTGACGAGACAGATTTTTGAGCATGACCGGGCACTTTGATCTCGACCACAGACATGAGTGCAGCTACTTGTGACCTCGGAAGACACTGTAGAACAGGCGTGGGCAAACTAAGGCCCGGGGGCCACATGCAGCCCATTTAACGTTTTAATCCGGCCCGCCGAACTTGAAAAAAATTAAGTGAATAAACCTTGTTAATGTTTTATTTTCCAAATACTGTGATTTTTCAAAGACATATATTGTTGTAATGCTTTTGTTCACTTTCATTTAAAATTAAATGAGGTGCGGTTACCAAAACACTCCGTCCATCTGCTCCTGGTCCAGCCCCTCTGTCAAATTTTCGAACCCATTGTGGCCCGCCAATCAAAAGGTTTGCCCACCCCTGCTGTAGAAGCTGGCTCCCCGCCAAGCTGTATAGAGGGAAGTGGCTCCTCGGTCTGCGGTGCTGGTCCAGGGTGAAGTGCAGAATTATGTTTCTCACTCCCACATTCGGCGCATGTGGCTGTGTACTTGCAGTCTTTCGCCATATGTTTTGTTGACGTGCAACATTTATAGCAAATCTTGTTCTCTTTGAGGAATGCTTTCCTTTCCTCGATGGGTTTCTCGCGGGAAGCCCGACATTTACGTAGTAGGTGGGGCTTTTTGTGGATGGGGCACTGGCGATCAGGGTTCTCATCTCCAGTTCTGTTTTCAGTAGTAGATACGTCTGTCTTGTGAACTGAGATTTTTCTTTGTTTATTTGTTTTGAAAGACTTGACAGCTTTCGAGGTGTCCACTTGACGAACAAAGTTGAAGCTGGGATCATTCCTGATTTTAGCTTGGTGAAATATGAAGTCAACAAAGGTGCAAAAGGGAGGGAACGAAACTTGATAGCGTTGCTTGTAGTTGGATCCAATCGACAGCCACTTCTCTTGCAGATTATAGGGCAGCTTTTGGACCAGTGGATTTATTCCTCTCGCCGTGTCAAGGTAGTGAAGGCCAGGGAGGATTCCGTCCGCCTTCGCAGCTTGCAGCTCCATCAGTAGGTCACTGAACTCGTGAAGTTTCATATAATCTTTGTTGGTTATTTTTGGGAAGTTGGTGATGCGTTGGAAGAGAGCCTCTTCCACCATTTCAGGAGCTCCATAGCATGCATCCAGTCTGTCCCAGATCATTTGCAGTCCCTGTTGGGGACGATTAATATGAACGGCCCTAATACGTTTTGCATGCTCTGCTGAATATTTCCCAAGCCACTTTACCAGTAGATCTATTTCCTCGCTGAATGTTAGGTCGAGTCCCGCCACTGCGTTTTGAAAGGACCGCTGCCAAGCTCTGTAGCTCTCCGGCTGGTCGTTAAATTGGGTCATACCTGTGATAACCAGCTCACGCCGGGTGAAGAATCTGACAAACTCGTTTATGCCTAATTGGTCGAGATTGGCGTTTTGTGGTAGATGGCTGGGCACGATGGGATGTGGAGGAACTTTGTTGCTGGCCGCTTGGTAAACGTTGTGATAGCTATGTGCACGATTGGGCCTCGAATGCATGCCTGGAGTGCGTTGGGACTGCTGAGCTGCTACTCTGCTTGGTGATATATGGGTGAGGAGTCTAGCACCGGCTGGAGTGTTCTGTTTTGAGACCTTGAGCTTGAATAGAGTTTTGTGGCAATGACTCCATACATCGTTCATTGCTCTTGTCCTGAGAGTGTAGATGTTGTGCCATTGTTAGATCTCTGTATAGCTGTCCAGTCTTATCTAAAGAGAACAGGGACTCTGCGTCTAGCTCACCCGGTTCATCCTGAACATGTTCTTGTAGTAATGTGATTGAATGTTGTCTTGATTGTTCCACAACATATTGTTTGGTCCGTTCTACAGGGTTAAGGGGACTTTCTCCAAATTGGAGCATTCTGCTGGCTTGCTCACTCTCTTCCACAGCAGCTTCTAGAGTCTCTGCTTCGGCAAATGCAGCAGCTGCTTCTTTCTCCAACGACAGCTTCTCCATTTTTGCCTCCAATTGCGCCTTTTCCATTTTAAGGACGATTTCCTCTTCAGCGAAAGCAAGGCGTGCTTTCGCTGCCTCAGCTTTGGCACGTGCCCGGACTGCGGCACTCCCAGTAGTCAAGTCAAGTCAAGTCAATTTTATTTGTATAGCCCTTAATCACAGACAGTCTCAAAGGGCTTTACATAGCCACAATCGACATCCCCGATCTTAACCCCCAGGAGGGCAAGGAAAAACTCAAAAAACCTCATTAGGGGAAAAGTGAGAAACCTTGAGAAGGGACCACAGATGGGGGAATCCCCCTTCCAGGATGACCAGGCTGCAATGGATGCCAACTGGGCAACATTTGACACACAATGATGCTATACAATAATAGTTGAGATAATGTGAGAGTTAATTGAATGAAGTGCTGCAGGAAGATGACCTCATCCAGGGCCGTAATATCCATGGCAGCATATCCGAGGATGAGCCTTCGATCTTGTACCAGTCAGTTGGTGTAAATTCAGTACAGCCACTTCCAAGTGAATCGCCATCACCTAATTCGGGGAATTGGGAACAGAAAAGAAAGAACAGAAATAGCAAACAGCCTAACAAGTAGTTCAATGAAGTGCTGAAATATAAGGAAATCAGAGAAGGCGCTGCATGAAGACGACTTCGGCAGAGCAGGTCCCTTCCCGGTTCGTCAGTGCCGTAATCTTCAAAGCATGTTCCCATCACCTAATTCCCAAGCAGGGGAAGGAGGGGCCAGAAAAGAGAAGAACCGGCAGTAAACAGGCAAACAAATAATTAAATTAGATGCTAAAGTATCTAAATAAATTGATCAAATGTCGCGCTGCAGGAAGACGACATCACTGGAACAGGTGCATGCCCAGTTGGTCAATGCCTTAAACTTCCTAGTGGGTCACCGTCACCTAATCCCCCAGCCAGGGGGAAAAGGGGGCAGAAAAGAAAACAAAAGAGAAAAAAAAGCGGCAGTAAACAGGCCAACAAATATTTCAGCTAAATGCACAAGAGTATAAATGCGTCTTTAATAGTAGATGCTATGGATGAACATGGGCCGTGGGATTTGCTTTTTATTGACTCTTCTTTGTTTCTTTCTGTGTCCAACGTATAACTGATACTATCTTCAGCGATGAGGTCGTCGTTTCACTGTCCTGCCTTCCTTAAGTTCCCTGAACACGAAGGCAGTAAGCCTTCCACTCATCAAGACTCTGGACACCAGCTTGACCAGTCGACTCCAGGTTTATTGACAATTGAAAGGGTGAAACATTGTGTAATCAGCAATATGAAACAAATGGATAACTTAATTAAAAGACAATTATAGCATTTGTTATCAAATGTGAAAATAAACTGATTTTAACAGTCTAAATTTCTGCGTTTCAAATTAGTGTATATTTATTGTAAACAATAAACATCCTTGAACTTGACACACCGTTATATTTTACACGGCAAGAATCATGACACAAAATGGCCACTAGAGGGCGCTGTTAAACAACAAATGAACTGCAAGCAAGCAACCTAACTGCTAGACAGTATGACGCCAATTGCGCACTTTAAGCAGATCGACTCACGTCTTATAACACGCACGTTTCATTACTAAAATGATATAATGAAACTGCTAAACTTAAAGGAAAAGAAGAAGACATACCGACGATGCCACGGCTGCTCAAGATGTAGCAAGTTGTTTGGAATGACCCACAGAACTGGCGGAAAGAAACGAGGCAACGTTCGCACGACGGCACTACTTCCGGGACTTTTAACCATGTGACTGACTACGTTGCTCTTAAAGGCGTCAGCATACTTTACAGAACCAAATAAGTAAAGTTAGAGAGAGTAACAGACTATAAACAGGAAGTCTGAAGAAGAGGAGATCATCTGCCTAGCAGAGGCAGGACAGGCATGTTCTTCACTCGAAGAAGGGGTGTGGCATAACGCTTAGTGCCATTGATATCGACTCTCACCGTTTGTTCTTGAAGTAATTTAACTGCCTCCTGGTCCTGTCTTGACCAAACTGCTAGCTTCTCGCTACGGTAGGGAAGCACCTCCATCTGCCATAACTTCTCAAAGCATGAGAAGAGCTCTGTGGATGAAGGGTTAGACGTAAAAAGGCAGTGACTTACATTCGGGCTTGACTTGTTGGCTTGGGCTGGTCCTTGTAGAGTCCATCCAAGGCGTGTCTTCACAGCTGCTGGCCCACCAGGTGGTCCTGATCTGACTGGCTCTATAGGTTTGATGAGGTGCGTGTAGTCAGCACCAATCAGCAGCATCGGCTGGACCCTATTCAGTGGCAGAAGAGGCAAACCTGACAGATGTTTATACTTCTGCTTAAGTGCGGCAACTGGATGGGAATGCTTTGCTAAACTCAGTTGAGCGGCTGTGAATGCATTCGGGATACTATATATCTTGTCAGGGCTGTCAGCTGGAGAAATCGTAAACGAAACTGACGCTCCATGGAGAAGATCCAGTCCTGGTCGGATTGTACGGAGAGCCATCACCTCCTTTCTTCCTTTAAGGCACAACTGTTTGGCAGCAGGCTGGAGCAGTATTGTCCGCTCAGAGCCATCATCTAAAATTGCATATGTCTCCAAGGATTTGTCACCGTTCCTCAGGAAGACTTTACTGATCTTCAGCAACACCTTCCGGTTGTAGACTGGGCGGCCTGCATACAGGACTCTGTTGGTTGTGCTTACGAGGCAGCTTTCTGTTGGCGGTGAATGCGGTGCTTGTTCCTCCTCCTTACCTCTCTCATTCACGTCATGCAGCACAAGCAGATGTTTCCTGCCACAGTCCTTACAGGGGGCTTTGAGCGTGCACTTTGCCGCTTGGTGATTGCGTCCACAACGCCAGCACTTCTTATTGACTTTAATCCACGTCACCTTTTGTTCCCTAGTCAAGTCCTTAAAATTAGAACAGCTGTTCAGGAAGTGCTTGTCATTATCACAATAAGAACAGTAGGCCTTTCTCTTTTCCATCGTATTTGTCTTGTCAGCTGACTGTCCAGAGGCAGGTGGGGTTGCTGCAGAGCTTGATCCCGAAGCTTTCTCAGTGTTCAGGAGGATAGTAGCAGACTTACTTGAAGATTTAGTAGCGCGCTTGTTATCATGCCTCTTGTTGGACGACTCGTCTCTCTTGGGGGGCATAATGCGGTCTTCCTGAACTTCTAACTCATATTCCAGCCAATCAGCAAATTCGAAAAGGGTCGGAACGGAAACTCTAAGTGGATGGATGAATCTTTTAAAGCTGGCATTGAGGTCGTGGGGGAGTTTACTTAAGAGCCTCGAGACATGAGAGCCACAGGTTAATTCAACCTGACCTTGTTGACCCAGCTGTTCTAACATGCCCACTAGTGAGCGCACGTTGAGAGCGAATAAACAAAAGCTCTTTACATCACCACTACTTTTTTTTGGACCGTCCATTAGCGCTGCAATCCGTTGCACAGCAAGCTTGTGGGGCTGTCTATACATCTTGGTGAGAGCCAGCATCGTATCTGTGTAGGGTAGCCTGGAATTACAATAAGAGTCAGCCATGAGTGAGGCTTCTTCACACTTAAGACGATCAGTGAGAATCTGGTACTTGTATCTCTCAGTGGCGTCATGCGGTAATAAATTCTCTCAGGCTAACTTCATACGTGCGAACCCTCTGGGGTCTGGTGATGTGAGGCTGGGAATGGTGGGCTTTGGTCCTCTGTATGTGGTCTCTCTCTGTGGAACATGAGAGTAGGGCACTCGGGGGAAGGCTGAATCTCTGCCAGCGTATGAATCTTCATACTGTGGGTCACTATCTCTGAATGAGTGAGTGGGATTCCTTTGGCCATACATGTCAGCACGAGATGCACTTTGCGGGGGTGTGGCTGCGTAGTATGGACTATATCCTTGATCTGCGGGTGGCTGTGAAACTTTGACTTGTGAGAAGTCCTGTATCAGGTTTCCGGACGACCCGCGTGCCTGATATTGTAGCTGTGAGTGGGCTGGATTGTCCAGTTGGCTTCTGGTCGGGCGTTGATTGCCTCCGTCAAACCCACTGCGATATGTGCCTAGAGGTGGGTGGGTAGGAGGAGGAGGAGGATTGTACTGAAAGGCAGTCATCAGGCTCTGAAACTGTTTGCGGAGTTCAGCATTTTCTTGGCGCATCTCTTTAAGGGCAGCATTAAACTCACTGAGTGGGTTGACATCCTGCCCCCTGGTGGTTTGCAACATAAAATGCTGAGACCCCTGCTCGTGCTCAACCTCCCCCAAATTTCCCGTGTCAAAGCCCTGGCTAGCCGGTGGTGATGGGGATCTACTAGTTGAGCGCTCCGTAGCTACGTGCTCCTCTTGTAATGCTCTAGTAGGAGCAGCTGGTCTTCGGAATTTACTCAGCGCACCTGGCCCACTCAAGTCATAATCAGATCTATAGGAAGGCACCGCTGTCAATCGTTTAGGTTTGCCACCAGGTGCTGCTAATTCTGAGCACTGCATCTTCAAACAGCGATTTGCCATCCGGCTCAAAAGGACCATTGAAAAATATGTAATTGACTAGTGCTGGGAGGAGTATGCAAATCGCTGTTGAGAGTCCGGTTAGACTTCCAATAATGAGGAAATGGTCTGTGTTTCTCGTCTTTTAATAAAGTTGCAGTCAAAGTACACATTTCTTGATGCTTCAAATGCTCTATTCGTGTGGTTCTAAAAGGAAAATAATAAACATTGAACATTGCATGTTACCAATTAGCAGTGAAACTTGGATTGTACAGACAAACGAACTGTGTTATTAATGCTGTAACTTACTTGTCTCACGCACAACTCAAAGCAGGATAAATGTGGACTACAACTCAAACTTAGCTCGATAGACAGACTGACACAATTCTCGACACTTCCTCCTTCCTATATACGCCCACGCACGCGCACGCATGCCCACGCTACGTGAGTTGGAGCACTAGACTCCGCCCTCTTAAAGGAGCCGGTGTCACAGTTTCTGAGCAGCCATTTCTACGATGATTGATATTCATAGTATGATTGATAGCTGTAATGGTTTAGTTGGTGCAATTATATGTTTGCCTCAAGTTATGTTGAGTTTAGTACCCTCCAGTGGTGAAATGTGTAATGTGCATCAGGTCGAGTTTAGATGACGTCACTGTTTAATGCCGAAAACAACACGTACCCAATGTCGCCTTGTCCCACGTAAGGCTGTAAGTGACCATTCCTTATAAAATGCCTTATTTCTCCAATCTGCCGCATTAACAGGCTAGTTACATGTGTTTGTGAAAGCAGATGTTGTTAACTCCATGTTTAAAACGAGTCGTTTCTGACGGTAGCATTTGTTAGCATCGTATGCTAGCGGACCTTATTTTGCTAATTAGGCTAATTGTGTTAGCTTACTTAAGTTGTATTATCTGTCCTCATTCAGAATGTATGTTCTATAAGTGAATATTCACGCTCTAAACAACTTAAATACACACTTTGTGTTGTCATCATTTGTATTTTATTTCTTACATTTTGACAAAGATGTATGCTAGTGTAGCCAAAAAACAAATATTTATCAAGAGATGAATAAATGGACTCTGGAAGGTCATACAAATGTCTCATCTGTTAGCGGTCTGTCTAGCTGGATAGAGCAGTCATACCGTCGTCTAGTGAGGACAGAACAATAGCCATAGTACATAGTACAGACGGTGCCTCAGAAGGGCTCTCAACATCGTCAAAGACAATACCCACCCAAACTCACACCTGTTCGACCTGATGCCCTCTGGCAGGCGCTACAGATGCATCAAATCGAGGACCAATAGACTGAGAAACAGTTTCTTTCCGAGAGCCATCTCCATTCTGAACTCTCACACACACACACGAGAACACCCTTACCTTGCAGAACAGCATTGTGATGTGTTTTTATATACACTATTCAGTACTAAATTCCATTGCACTCTCTTATTTATTTATCTAATTTATATATTTGTCTGTATTATTGTTGTATTGCACTGGAGAGGGGAGCCCTCTAATCTCGTTGCACACTTGAGTACAATGACAATAAAGGGATTTCTAATTTCTAAATTTGTTGTACCACTAGGTCTACAAATTTTAAAAATAAAAAAAGGTCATGTCTAGTGTGTAGTAAACATAATGTTCAAGGGAACATGAGACCAAAAAGGAGATTGTATTGACAAAGCATCTTAACGCACTACCAAATTATTATGAGCCATTTGAGCAAACAGTGACTGCAAAAAATGACTTCATTAGCCTGGGTTACTGCAGGAACCAGGGCAAAGTGAATCCATTTGCATATTAGTCACAACAATTGGATCCCGTGGCGAGAGCCACGTCAGAGTGTGATCAAGCAGTCCTCACCGCTGCTTTAAGGAATCCAAAAATGACATTCTTGTCTACCACATTCACATTGCACGGCGACCTAATTGTCACAGGGACACATTACACTGATAAGGTGCGGTGCGTAATTTTTTCCCGCACCAGTAGAACATGCCTCACGACTGTGGAGGCCGCATCCAAATTGCCACCAAGCCGCGACCTGACCTTATGGACACTTTTCTCCCGACTAGAGAGACATTTTTTTTAGGATTGCAAATTGAAATTTTGTTTCAAGGGATATTAAAATCTGTATGTTCAGGACAAGCAGCAGAATGTTTTGCACTGATTCAGGCTTGTAAGACACAAAACCAGGTGCACATTCCAGACTGATAAGAAGTAGAAGCGTTTGAGAACCAAGTTCACAAAACATAACTTGTGAGAGAGAAATTGTTAGAATAAGCAGGAAGAGCGTAGGCGGGTGTGAGAAAGTCAAAGTTTGAACAGCAAATCAACTTGACAATTTGATCTCACGCCAGGAAAAATGCACCACTAATTGAACGCACAGGATCAGCAAATTGGCAGATGGCAAATCCTGGCTGCCTAATTCATAGGTTGAAAGGAGTAACAAGAGTGACACATGAGCGAAGTCATGTGTCAAGAGGGGGAAGTGTGATATGAAATTATTCCCACAAACAGACTTTTCAACGGAAAAATATTTTTTGGTAGTGTTGGAATTTAGCTCTAAATTAATGTTAGAATTTAATTTTAAACCAATGTAACCTCAAATTAGTAATCTGACTCCAATTTGCGACCTTACCCAACTCTCACTCATCCAACAATATGCGCGCTCGTTCTGCAATAGAAAGGTATCAGGAAGCCGGCATTTTCACGCACGAGTGGATTTATTCCCAATACACAGATTTACTACATAATCGCCTGGGTCTCGGATCCCTCTCAATACAACTCTACACCTCTCTTGCAACCAACAGAACAGAACTGAACTTTTTCCGAGTTGCCCAGTAGTGACTATACAATATGTAAATGACACAAAGACAAAGGCATCCTGGCATGATTCTATTGGCTATGTGTATCCTGCAGTTAACTTTAGCTTCTTCTTATTGGTCTTTCTTCCCCCGCCGAATCCCGTGGCTCCTCCTGCGTGCGATCCCCCGATGGCCGCTCCTTCATCCACTGCTCTCTGAGTCATCTCGTCTCGCTCAGCACCGTCTGCTTCTAAAACATTCCATTCTTGCACACCCCCGCAACCAGTTTCACACCCCCACACACAGTTTCGCTCGCTCCACCAGTCACACGCTCAGCACTTTACAATATCACATTTTCATACACTGGATGCAGCAACATCTAATGAACTATGTTAAGCTCAAACTCTTATATTCCTTTAATAGTCAAATGTATGAAATACTTTAAGTGTAACCGAAGTTTGGACCATGCTAATGACAAGACCCTCAGGAGAGGAATGCAGGAAGATTGGATCAAGGCTGCAACAAAGGAGGTGTGAACGAGACACCTCTGAAACAATGTACTTCCACAAAAGTGGCTCCTAGCAGTCTACCCTTTGCTCTGTTTAGATTGACTGCCATGATTACATTATCCTTTAGTAGACAATATGTTATTTGTTAGAGAGGATGCAATATTGCTTAGTTGTAAGTAAAATGTTTTCAAAATGGGTTAAGTTGTTTCCAACAACATATGCTGATGCTAAAACAGTTATAAAAGTATTGTATAATCGAATTATCCCAACATTTGGAATTTCAAGAGTGATTTAAAGTGAAAATGATGCATTTTGTGAATGATGTTGTAACAAAGTGGGACAGTTGCTGCAAATTGACTCAAAGCGTCATTGTGCATATAGTCTGCAGGACTTGTGGAACGCACAAACGGAACTGTTAAGGCCAGACTTATTAAGACAATGAGCGAAACAAAAAGACAATGGCCCGACTGTGTTTCAATCACAGCAATGAGGATAGTGCCAGCCAAAGGAAGGACACTATCCCCTATCGACTCCCAGATTCATCAGAACCACCAGCGACTGGCACATCGGTCCCAGTCCACATGAAAAACATGTTTGACCGAAAAAGATGCATAGACACAATAACTGGCCAGTGTGTTCTGATTCACAGAGAAACCACGTCCGTGTGAGAGACCAACCCTTGCTCAAGGTGTTGAAACGACCTCGTTGGGACAGTGAATGCCAAGACGGCCCTCGCCAGGCGATGGCAGCGACCCCGACGGCAGCAAAGGTCGCGGGGCGTGGCGGCTGGATCCACCAGTCGCAGTGCAAGCTTCTCCGGTTCCCTGCTGACAGGTCTAGTGACGTTAGTCCCTCGGAAAGGATTCCACCAGAGTCACAATCTCGGACCACACGTACATTAGAACCACACAACCAGCCACAGACAAGCCTCAGAACAAAAAGATTATATATTCTTTTGAAATTAAAGACGTACATAATAAAGAAATTTCAGCCCTGATTCGAGAACATTACTGCATTTACATTTTTAATAAAAATGAAACAGTTATTGATGTTATGAACACTATGAAGAATTTGGAAGACACAATTTATCGGGAGAATTATAGTTTTCATTTTGTTATGTGTAGTCTGTTCATGTTGCATTATTTTGATGACAAAGACGATGGTTAATCGTATGTTTGTTGCCCAAATGTACCATTACAACTTGATTGATGTTGAGAATGACTAACTCGAACTGGACACTGAAACCTAAAAACACATGGACCTTTTTTGCCCCTGCCCCAACATGTGCACATACACACCACACATGAAGTACCGGGAGGTAAGGACGGGTGTCCCCTCCTACCACGAGGCAAGGGGCCTCCATCAGAGTCACCCCAGACACAAGCTCTGCGTGGAGACAGTTTTGTTATTTTTCACTCGGTATATTGAAATGTTTATTTATATGTGCTTTATTCCCAGGTGGTCATCAGATCATGAGGTTCTCGTTCCACGCGGAAGGGAGGAGGGGAATTCTTCCCAAATGAGTGTTTTCGCCCCTCCATTGATGATCACACTGTTGTGTGACTTCATTATGATGATCTGTTTTAAAGCCGTAAGGTCATGATTTATTTGAAGTTTAGAAATCCACAACAGGGGGGAAATGTAAGATAAGCTGAAGATCATAATAGTCTCAAGTAACCTAATATAGTCAGTTTGTGTATTTCTAATCATGTTTTTATTCACTAATTGCATTTATGATTGCACACGCACACACACCTACATTTTTGCTTCTGTTGTCTAATACATTTCTATTTCCTTGCTTTCATTGTAAGCCATGATGTGCTAGTTTCAGTTTCGTTATGACTCTCCTTCAAGCTCTAATAAAAGAGGAGGCGGAACGGAAGAGAGGCTAGAGGGTGCGCAGAGCTGAACTGAGCGAGTCGCCTGTCTGCTCCTGGCCTCTCTCCCGCTCGCGACCGGTATAAACGAACAACCTTGCTTGGTACCTTTCTGGCCTTGGCCATTTCAATAAGCTCTCCCAAAAGGCGTCAGGACATTTAAACCCGACAGTGGCGCTACCACTACGATAAAAAATAAGTTGCTAGAGGTCTCAACGGCTGGAATATCCCCAAATGTGAAAAATTTCAAGAAGATGGGATCATCTGAGTCATGTTGCCGGAGCTTTTGTTTCCACGGTGAATAATCAGACTTTGCAACACCGTTAAAGCCACGGCCTCTGACAAAAAGTCACAAAATTTGGTATGTGGTAAGATCAATGTCTTGAGTCTGTTCTGACCAATTTTAAGTCTAATTTGTTTAAAGGGCTCCATGCAGTACGTTAAATTGTAAAAAAAAATATTTTTTGTCACCACTGGGTGGCGCAAGGTGTATAATTGAATATAAACATAGATGTCTTCGGCTACAGACTCTTTATGTACCTGTGATGTTTTGGATTTTTAGCAGCTTGTGCACGGGAATTATTAAGCATTTTGTCCATTGCGGCGAAGGAAATATTCAACGAAAACTTTGAAGCCCTGACCCCGTCATATAGTATTTCGGAAACTAAAGATTTTTGTCCCAGTGTTTGTCCCAGGTCTTAAGATGGTACAGCCGGAATTGTAAGGCAATCGGAAGAACCCTGTAGCATCAGGGTGCAAAAGAATGACCCCTGTAAACGTGCAAAAATGGGCGAAAGTTGGACTTTCAAAAATTCATAACTCACTTTCTGTTCATTATAGACTATTGTCGTCAAAGAAAGTATTTGTACTACACGTGCCTGGCAATTTTCGGAGGCCTATGTCAAACGGGCCAGTTTTTCCTTTGATGTTTCCCACTCTAGTTGGAGCTAGAGAGCCATTTTGTTTGCGTCGTTTACAACGATGCGAAAATATAAAATTTTTCGCCATGCCCGATGAGACTGCCAAGTTTGGTGAGTTTTCGTGCATGTTTAGGGGGTCAAAAATGCAATCAAACGTTAGGAAAATAGAAAAATAATAATAACTAGAGCTGCGAGCAGCTATAAAGGGCCCTCGCAACCCTGGCAACGTAGGGGTACTGGCACGTTGGAAATGTTAAATATTTACGAGAATATTACGCTCCTGATGCAAAATGGCGGCGCCCTGTTCGGCGGCGGCTACATCGGCTCGCAACAGTTTTGGACATCTTGGTCAAAATGCTCAGTCTTCGACTCAGTTTTTGATGGCGGACACAGTCAACTCAAACCGCAGATTAGCATATGATCGCAGGTTTTTGCAGGATATGCGATCATCCAGAAATCAAGTGCCCGTTGCTACGACCACTCTGGAGTGGTTACATAGCCTCGGAGTGCTACGCCGACAAGACCCAGCGGCCTACGGAGCAGCGGAGCAGAGAGGCAAGCGTAGGCGATGTGACCGGAGGAGGAAGCGGGGGTGTCGGGCTGGCCTAACAGCTAGGCTAAAGGCTAAACCCTTCAGAACGCCTCTCCCATCCATTTTTCTCTCCAACGTTCGCTCTCTGGACAATAAACTGGACCATCTACAACTGGAGCTAACATCGAACCGCGAGATGACGAACTGCTGCGCTATAATTCTGACGGAGACATGGTTAAACTCATCAATCCCGGCTGACGCTGTTAGCATTGGGGGGCTAACTGCATTCCGTGCTGACAGGAGCGGCGAACTCACCGGTAAGAACAGAGGAGGCGGACTATGCATTTATACCAATAACAACTGGTGTAAAAATGCTAGGATAATCTCGAATCACTGCTTACGGGACATTGAGCTTTTGACGGTGATCTGCAGACCCTTCTACCTCCCCAGGGAGTTTACCGCTACTATCGTTACTGCTGTGTACGTGCCCCCCAGCGCTAATACAAAGGAGGCAATGGACGTTCTCTACCGAACTGTGAGTGAACTGCAGCATGCTTACACAGGAGGCATTTTCATTGTTGCTGGAGACTTTAACCAGGCCAACATGAAAACAGTTCTCCTGCATTTGTACCAGCATGTGGACTTTGCTACAAGAGGAAGGAACACATTGGACTTGGCCTACACAAATATCAAAGGAGCATACAGAGCAGCCCCCCGCCCCCACCTTGGCTCATCAGACCACCTTTCTGTTATGCTAATTCCTGCATACAAGCCCCTGCTGACCAGAGAAAAACCTACAGTGAAGCAGGTGAGGGTGTGGACTGAGGGGGCAATGGAGGCACTACAGGACTGCTTTGAATGCACAGACTGAATAGAATAGAATAGAAATCCCTTTATTGTCATTGTACTCAAGTGTGCAACGAGATTAGAGGGCTCCCCTCTCCAGTGCAATACAACAATAATACAGACAAATATATAAATTAGATAAATAAAGAAGACAGTGCAATGGAATTCAGTACTGAATAGGGCATATAGAAACACATCACAATGCTGTTTTGCGAGGTTAGGGTGGTCTCGTGTGTGTGTGAGAGTTCAGTATGGAGATGGCTCTCGGAAAGAAACTGTTTCTCAGTCTATTGGTCCTTGATTTGATGCATCTGTAGCGCCTGCCAGAGGGCAACAGGTCGAACAGGTGTGAGTTTGGGTGGGTATTGTCATTGACGATGTTGAGAGCCCTTCTGAGGCACCGGGCGGTGTAGATGTCCGACAGTGGGGGGAGAGGGCAGCCAATAATCCTTTGCGCTGTTTTGACTGTCCTCTGGAGCCTCACTCTGTCCGCCTCAGTGCAGCCGCTGTACCAGGTGGAGACACAGTACGTCAGCAGGCTCTCGATGGACGAGTGGTAGAAGGCCAGCAGCAGCTTCCTGTCCAGGTTGAATTTCCTGAGGACTCTCAGGAAGTGCAGACGTTGGCGGACCTTCTTTACCACTGCTGTGGTGTTGTGACTCCAAGAAAGGTCATCGGAGATCTGTACTCCCAGGAACTTGAACGTGTGGACCCTCTCCACACACACGCCTTCGATGCAGAGGGGGGGCGGCAGCGTCTTGTTCCTCCTGAAGTCGACGACAATCTCCTTTGTTTTAGCAGAGTTAAGGTGCAGTCTGTTGTCCTTGCACCAAGTTGTCAGTCTCTTTACCTCCTCTCTGTAGGCTGTCTCGTCACCTTCCGAGATCAGACCGACCACTGTCGTGTCGTCAGCAAACTTGACGATGGTGTTGTTGCCGTGGGCCGGGCTGCAGTCGTAGGTGTAGAGGGCGTACAGGAGAGGGCTCAGCACGCATCCTTGGGGGGAACCGGTGCTCAGCATGAGGGTGGAGGACGTGTAGGGGCCGAGCAACACAGTCTGGGGTCTGTTGGTCAGAAAGTCCTTAATCCAGATGCGTGTGAGGGCAGGGAGGCCGAGAGTGTCCAGTTTGGCGACGAGGATGTCTGGGATGATCGTGTTGAATGCCGAGCTGTAGTCCACAAAGAGCATCCTTGCATAGCTCTGCTGTCGTTCCAGGTGGCCCAGCACAACATGCAGAGCAGTGTCGATGGCGTCCTCAGTGGATCTGTTAGCCCGGTATGCAAACTGGTAGGGGTCCAGAGTGGGAGGAAGGCAGTCCCTGATGTGCTGGAGAACCAGCCTCTCGAAGCACTTCATAATGACTGGTGTGAGAGCAACAGGACGGTAGTCATTCAGGTGGACGGCTGGTGACTTTTTGGGGACAGGAATAATGGTGGAAGTTTTCAAGCAGGAGGGGATGACTGCCTGAGCCAGGGAGCGGTTGAAGATCCTGCAGAAAACATGTGACAGTTGGTGGGCACATGCTCTGAGGACCTTGCCTGGTATTCCGTCGGGTCCAGTAGCTTTCCTGGGGTTGACCGCCAGGAGCGCGCGCCTCACATCGTGTTCCTCTACGATGAGTGGGGGGGAGTTGGAGCTTGAAGTGCGGGGGTGTGACGGTTGGGGCGAGTCAAAGCGAGCGAAGAAGCAGTTAAGCTCCTCTGCCAGCGATGCACTCGGGTCTACAGAGGTCGTGCTGCTGCCACGGAAGTTGGTGATGCTCCGTAGACCCTGCCACACCTCCCGTGGCCTGTTACTGGCAAGGTGGGCCTCCAGCCTCCCCTTGTAGGTTGCCTTGGCTAGCTTGATGCCTTTGCTCAGGTCAGCACGAGCCACCCTGTACTGGGCTTTGTCGCCTGACCTGAAGGCAGCGTCACGGGCCTTGAGGAGAGAGCGAACCCTGCTGGACATCCAGGGCTTCGCATTTGGAAAGGTCCGTATAGTCTTATGTTGGGACACAGTTTCCATGCAGAACTTGATGTAGTCCAGTACACAATGCGTGTAGACATCAAGGTCCTGATGATCAAAGAGGTCCCAGTTTGTGTCATGAAAGCAGTCCTGTAATTCACTCATGGCGTCGTCACGCCAGGTTTTCACAGTCTTTGTGGTAGGCCTGAATCTGCGCCTGAGAGGGGTGTACGCAGGTGCGAGCTGCAAGGACAGGTGGTCTGACTGGCCGAGAGGGGCGAGTGGGAGGGCTCTGTATGCGTGCTTGATGTTCGAGTACACATGGTCGAGAGTGTTGTCTCCCCTCGTTGGGCACTTGACATGCTGGTGAAACTCTGGGAGTACAGTTTAAACATGTTTAAATCGGCTGCCACCTACAACAACAAAATAAACATAGATGAGTATGCCATGTCTGTGTCAGCCTACATCAGTAAATGCGCAGAGGACGTCAGCAACACCAAAACCATCTGCAGCCGTGCCAATCAGAAGCCCTGGATGACTGCTGAGATACGCAAATTGCTAAAGGCACGGAACCTTGCCTTTAAATCTGGTGATGAGGAGGCACTGAGATCAGCGAGGGCCAACCTGAACCGTGCTATCAGACTAGCAAAGCGATCTCACAGTCAAAAAATCCAGGACCTTTTCCTCAGCACAACCAACACCAGGGATATGTGGAAAGGCATTCAGGCCATCACCAGCTACAAGCCAACCACCCCCCCAGTGGGGGACACTGGCATGGACTTCCTGAATGACCTCAACAACTTCTTTGGGAGGTTTGAGGCACAATATGGCACCCCTGCAGTGAAAGCGGTTCCACATCAGGACGAAAGAGCACTCCTCCTGGACTCAACTGACGTGAGGAAGACCCTGAAAAGGGTCAACACACGGAAGGCTCCAGGCCCTGACAACATTCCAGGGCGGGTCCTTAGGGAGTGCGCCGATCAGCTGGCTTGTGTCCTAACAGACATTTTCAACACCTCGCTAGACCAAGCCACGGTACCATCATGCTTCAAGATTGCCACCATCATCCCAGTGCCAAAGAAACCCCAGATCTCATCATTGAACGACTACCGGCCCGTTGCACTGACTCCTGCCATAATGAAGTGCTTTGAGAGGCTGGTTAAGGAGCACATCACCTCCAGTCTCCCCTCCTCACTTGACCCCTTTCAGTTTGCCTACCGGACAAACCGCTCCACCGGGGATGCCATCTCCTCTGCTCTTCACCTGAGCCTGACACACCTAGAGGAGAAGAACACCCACGTGCGGATGCTGTTCCTGGACTTCAGTTCAGCATTCAACACCATCATCCCACAACTCCTGGTAGACAAACTGAGACTTCTGGGCTTCAACACCCCCCTGCGGAACTGGCTGCTGGACTTCCTCACTGACAGACCCCAGTCAGTGCGGCTTGGTCAGAACACCTCCAATGTCATCACCCTCAGCACGGGCTCCCCCCAAGGTTGTGTCCTGAGCCCCCTGCTGTTCACCCTGATGACACACGACTGCGTCCCTAGGTCAGCCACAAACCACATCGTGAAGTTTGCGGACGACACAACAGTGGTGGGCCTCATCAGGGACGACAACGACCTGGCCTACAGAGAGGAGGTGGAGCAGTTGGTGGGCTGGTGCAGAGTCAACAGCCTGGTCCTGAATGTTGACAAAACTAAAGAGATCATTGTCGACTTCAGGAAAAACCAGCCCAACCATGCCCCACTTCTCATCAACAACAAGGCTGTGGAGGTGGTCAGCAGCACCAAGTTCCTAGGGGTGCACATCACAGACAAACTCACCTGGTCTGTGAACACTGCATCACTGGTGAAGAGGGCACAGCAGCGCCTGTACTTCCTGCGGAGGATGAGGAGAGCCCACCTGCCCCCACCCAACCTCATCACATTCTACAGAAGCACCATAGAGAGCATCCTGACTAACTGTATCTCTGTGTGGTGTGGAGGCTGCAGTGCCTCCGACTGGAGTAGTGTGAGGAGGGTGGTGAGGACAGCAGAGAAAATCATCGGGACTTCTCTCCCCTCCATTCAGGACATTGGCCAGAAGCGCTGCCTATCCCGAGCCAAAAACATCATTAGGGACCCCTCTCACCCCCATCATGGACTGTTCACTCTGCTAGCCTCTGGGAAGAGGTACTGCAGTGTGCGGTGCAGGACCACCAGGTTCTGCAACAGCTTTGTCCCCCTAGCCATTAGACTGTTAAACGGTCAATCACACATATAGTAAGCCTACCCAGCTGTTACCCCCCCACTTGCGTGTTGCACTCTACAAACTTTCTATTTTTTTGCACTGTTGTACATAAAATCCCTTTTCGATATTCCTACTCAATACGACATATTTATATCAGTATATTTATGGAACCTGTGCGGGTCAGATGTATCGACATTTCGTTCTGTATACATGTGTACAAGAATGACAATAAAGTATATCTGAATCTGAATCTGAAATAACGTGAGGAATCTTCAAGAGGAATTTTTGTGTCGTTAAATTTAGAGCAGCTTTTGTTGTCAAAGCGTCGTCCATGTTTGAAGTAAATTCAAAATGGCCAACTTCCTGTGCAATTTAGCTCATGGCTCCAAGAGAATATTTTGTAGGTCTTGGCCTTATACATAGGCCACAAAATTTTCAAAAACCTAGGTGCCTCAACCAACTGCTTTTTTGAAAATTTCTAGAGGGCGATAGAGAGCCATTTTTTAAAAACTGCATGAGAAACTAATAAAATATTGATGGTTTTGCCAGGCCTGATGTGCATGCAAAGTTTCATGAGTTTTCATGCTTATTTAGAACCTCAAAATGAGCCTAACTTTATTGGCGAACTATGCAAAGCCACACCCACAGCTTTTCACGAAAAATGATACATTTCGTATTGTGACATTCTGAAGGCCTAAACATTCATCTGAGCAAATATGAGTTAGACCTTATTAACCTGCTCTGAGAAACACATCAACAAAAATAACCTGCATTTGATTTAAACAGTTTGTGGCGCTACCACTAAGATGAAGAATTAGTTTGTAGATGTCTTCAGAGTTGGGCTATCCTCAAATGTGAAAAATTTCGAGATGATAGGATGATCTGAGTGATGTTACAGGAACTTTTGTTGCCAAAGAGAAAAATCTGACTTTGCGGCACCGTCGTGGCCACGCCCTTTGCTGAAAAGTCGCAAAATTCAAGATCAATGTCTTGAGGCTGTTCTGACAAATGTGTTAAACGGGTTCCGTGCAGTACGCACCGTAACGGCCATGCCCATCGCCGAAAAGTTACAAAATTCGGCAGAGAGTTCAATGTCTTGAGGTGGTTGTGACAAAAAATGTAGTCAGATTCGTTAAAAGGGCTCCGTGTAAAAAAAATAAATAAATTGTTTACACGAGGTGGCACTGTGTGTATAACAGAATAAGAACATATAGATGTCTTCAGGTCCGCGTTTGACGTACAGGTGAAGTTTTGGATTTTTTGGAGCATGTGTAGGGGAGTTATTAAGAATTTTGTCCATTGTGGTGACACGCCCCCTTTGAAGTTAATTCAAAATGGCCAACTTCCTGTGCAATTTAGCTCATGGCTCCAAGAGACTTTTTTTAAGGTCTTGGCCTTATACAATCAGCATAAAATTTTCAAAAAGCTAGGTGAAACACACAAACGGGGCTGCTCTTTTGAAAATTTCTAGAGGGCAATAGAGAGCCATTTTAAAAAAACTGCACGAGAAACTAGCGAAATATTCATGATTTTGTCAGGCCTGATGTGTGTGCAAAGTTCAATGAGTTTTTGTTCATATTTAGAACCTCAAAAAAGGTGTTGTTTTATTGGCGATATGTGCAATGCCACGCCCACAGCTTTTCACAAAAAAATGACGAATTTCGTACATCCTGAAGGCCTAAACACTCAGCCGAGCAAATATGAGGGCGACCTTGTTAACCTGCTCAGAGAAAAACATCAACCAAAATAATTTGTATTTGCTTTGACCAGTTGGTGGCGCTACTACTACAATCAAAAATAAGTTGGTAGATGTCTTCAGGGCTGCAATATCCTTAAATGTGAGAAATTCCGAGAAGATAGGATCATCTTGCCGGAACTTTTGTTTCCACGGTGAATAAACAGACTTTGCGGCACCGTAATAGCCACGCCCTTCGAAGGAAAGCCACAAAAATAGGGATAGAGTAAGATCAATGTCTCGAGTCTTTTCTAGCCAATTTTCAATCGGATTCGTTAAAAGATGTATAACTGAATATAAACATATAGATGTCTTCGGGTACCGACTCTTTATGTACATGTGAAGTTTTGGATTTTTAGCAGCATGTGCAGGAGAGTTATTAAGCATTTTGTCCATTGCGGCGAAGGAAATCTTAAGTGAAAACTTTGAAGCCCCGCCCCCGTCATATAGTAATTCTGGAAACTAAAAAACTTTGCCCCAGTGCTTGTCCCAGGTCTTTTTCGCCATGCCCGATGAGACTGCCAAGTTTGGTCAGTTTTTGGGCATGTTTAGGGGGTCAAAAATGCGATCGAACAATCGTAAAAATAATAATAATCATAATAATAATAATAATAATTTCTACAAAAACAATAGGGACTTCGCAGCGGTCGCTGCTCGGGTCCGAATAATAACAACAATAATATTAATAATAATAATTTCTAGAAAAACAATAGGGACCTCGCAGCGGTCGCTGCTCGGGCCCTAATAATAATAATAATAATAAAAATAATAATAATTTCTAGAAAAACAATCGGGACCTCGCAGCGGTCGCTGCTCGGGCCCTAATAATAATAATAATAATATTTTCGACAAAAACAATAGGGGACCTCGCATCGGTCGCTGCTCGGGCCCTAATAATAGTAATAATAATAATAATAATAATTTCGAGAAAAACAATAGGGACCTTGCAGCAGTCGCTGCTCGGGGCCTAATAACAATTTCTAGAAAAACAATAGGGACCTCGCAGCGATCGCTGCTCGGGCCCTAATAATAATTTCTACAAAAACAATAGGGACCTGGCCGCGGTCGCTGCGCGGGCCCTCATAATAATTTCTACACAAAGTCCATTCTGGTGACCCGCCCCCTTTTAAGTCAATTCAAAATGGCCGACTTCCTGTAAAACCTAGCTCATGGCTCCAAGAGACTTTTTTGTAGGTCTTGGTCTTATACATAAAATTTACAAAAAGCTAGGTTGAAAGACTCAACCAGGGCTGCTTTTTTGAACATTTCTCAAGGGCCATGGCGAGCCATTTCAAAAAAGCTGCACAACTAACGTATAAAATATTGATAATTTTGCTACGCCTGATGTGTGTGTAAAGTTTCACGAGTTGTCGTTCATATTTAGAACCTCATAATCAGCGTTGTTTTATTGCCGAACAGTGCAATGCCACTCCCACAACTTTTCACGAAAAAGGACGAATTTCGTATTGTGACATCCTCATGGCCGAAACAGTCATCCGAGCATATATGAGGGCGACCTTGTTGAGTTGCACGGAGAAAAACATCCAAGAAAATAACTTGTATTAGCTTTTACCAGTTGGTGGCACTACCACTACGATGAAAAATAAGTTGGTAGATGTCTTCAGGGCTGAAGTATCCTCAAATGTGAAAAACTCAGAGAAGATAGGATCATCTGAGTCATGTTGCCGGAGTTTTTGTTGCCACAGAGTACAATCGGACTTTTCTGCACTGTAATGGCCACGCCTTTTGCCAAAAAGTCACAAAATTCGGGATACAGTAAGATCAATGTCTTGAGTCTTTTCGGACCAATTTTCAGTCGGATTCGTCAAAAGGGCTCTGTGCAGTACGTGAAAATTCAAATAAAAACAAATTTTTGATTCCACTTGGCGGCGCTGTGTGTATAACAAAATAATAATATTAAGATGTCTTCAGGTCGGGACGTTTTATTTACAGGTGAAGGTTTGGATTTTTAGGAGCATGTGCAGGGGAGTTATTAAGCATTCATTTATTTGTATTAGGTTCATTTTGTCTTCTTATTATTGATATTTGACTGATTCATTAAAAGCAGACAATTTTGTTTTAGGTTAATTTTTTACCTGACATGTTTCGGCGAGTCTTTCGCCTTCTTCAGAGTGTCACATGATGGTGTCTTGTGACCCGTCTTTATCAGCTGATGTGCCATGAGGGTTTTACTTACCTATCAAAAAAATGAAAAATCAGAGCAATAAAAGAACACGCAAAACAGGAACATTACAACCACTGCAAAAGGCAAAACCACATCATGGACTGGGAGAAGGGCAGGGTCATCCGCACCGAAGAGAACAAACAACAGCGCTGGATCAGAGAGGCCATTGAGATCTGCAAGCGAGGCATAAAACCGTGAACAGAGACAAGTGAGCCTTCATCCTCTCTACCACCTGGAACAGCATCTCGGAGGAGTGAACGGACAGCGGGGGCGTGACTTGCCTTCATTTTTGTGACAGGTAAGTCACGCCCTCATGGAACATCAGCTGATAAAGACGGGTCACAAGACACCATCATGTGACACTCTGAAGAAGGCGAAAGACTTTCGTATTGTGACATCCTCAAGGCCTAAACACTCATCCGAGCAAATATAAGGTAGATCTTGTGAACCTGCCCGGAGAAAAACATAAACGAAAATAATTTGTATTTGTTTTAACTAGTTGGTGGCGCTACCACTACGATCAAAAATAAGTTGACAGCCGTCTCCAGGGCCTGAATATTCTCAAATGTGAAAAATTTCGAGAAGATGGATCATCTGAATCATTTTGCAGGAGCTTTTGTTGCCACGGAGAATAATCAGACTCTGCGGCACCGTAATCGCCACGCCTAGGGGTGGGACGATACGGGTAACTCACAATTCGATACTGTGACGATATGTGGCCCATGATAATGATAATATCACAATACACAATGTAGGGCTGGGCGATATGACCTAAAATCAATATTGCGGTAAATTGGGCGATTTTACCTCGGTAGCGATAAATGCACGATGAATTCCCCTGAGGACCAAAATCAAAATAAATGCTGTTTTTTATTGATCAACTGGTACACATTACTTTCAGTGAAAAATAAAAGTACAAAAACCATTTGTATAAACATTCCAAATAGCTTGCTTTGCATGATTTGAACAATGTCACAAAGGACAGGAGAAAAAGGGCACCTCTCACAAAATCTTTTTCTGCAAATATATTGTGCAGAGATGCTGTAATGCCATTTGCAAAGGCCTAGATTTGTGTAAAGGTATCTTGTAAACAATATAAATAATGCCATGTGCAAAGGAGCTAGTCACCTGTAAACAAAATGCTAAATAGAATGAAAAAAATGTCAATGGAATGCCAGTGCCAGATAAACAAGTGTGCTTCACCAGGAAAATGCCGTCTAGTGTACACTGGTGCGCGGTCGCCGCTTGTCGTCTATGTACTGCACATTCAGGCTCAAACAGGGATGCATGTTGTGACTCGACCACAAGTCGGATGTGGATGCAAAATGCTTGACATGTCTCCGCTTCCGTCCCGATGTTGTCCATATTGGGAAGTACGGTTTGCAACAAATATTTTCGTACCTCTTGTCGGCTACTTTCATGAGGCGTTTCAATCCTGTGCGCTCCACTGTAACTAGAGGAACTATATCTTTAGAGTTATGTGCTCGGCTATCGCGTCCACCTCTGAGACGTTCTCTCGTATGGAGTCGCCTCCGTTATGGGCTCTTGTTACTTGTCCAAACTTGCTCCTCACTTTGAACTTTTAGCACAAGCTCCAAGTCAACAGCATGGTTGTGTTGTGGGTGGTGAAAAAGAAAAGGTTGGACGCGCTGTTTTGGTGCTTACGATGCACTTTGTAGCTCATGTTCTTTTGCTCAAACATCGTCTTTATGGAACCCAAAACATTTCCAAACGATAGATGTCGAACTTCTTTTCGGGACAAGTGCGACAATTTCAACTAACGTTACTTCGTCTTCAGCCGTGTCAGCCGCTTCTGAATTTGAATCGCCAGCTACGAACGCGTCTTGTTTACATACTTGTTGAGAAGGGTGGAGTCATGTGACGACACGCGCTGTAGCCGTCTTAAAGGGGCATGAACATCGCCGCCGACAGAGAAGACTTTTTTCTTTTTTTTTTTTAAGACACCGAATTTACTGTCATGGGCAACATGATGTCGGTCATTGTAATACATTTCGGTAAATTTTCGGTTTATCGCCCAGCCCTCACACAATGTCTATGATATTCAATATATCATTAGAAATCTCTTCAACAATATATCACGAGATATGTGACTAAAAAAGAAAAAAATGGCCATAAAAATGAAAACATAAAATTTTCTTTTTCAATGCCATTACGTGTACAAAGTACAAAGAAAGGTGCATTTGCAAAGTACCTCACTGCCGCTGAGTCTTAACACTGTAGCTACGGCTGGACGAATTAAAGTGCACAAACATTAATAACATGTTTTTTGTAAACCAAGACACTGCACTGCTTTCTGAACCTGAAATGTCAGTATCAACTGTCATTAAAGTGCTTTACGTTAACCCGCCCAGTGGAAACATCAAGGCATATTCTTCTTGAGGAACACTAACTGTACAACATGCTCCGACGTATGAGCACACCAAAGGGAAACTTTGCTTTAAAAGCAGTAATGATTGTCAGCTGTCTTGGTTCGCCTTTTTTTTATCACCTGCGAGTAGTAACCGTGATAGCGAATGAGGTGGCTTTGCAGATTCGTAGTGTTGATGTTATATTTTACCTTTGCAAAGCAGTGTTCACCGTCACCGGTCTCGTAAAAAGCGAAGTGTCTCCACACTTTCGAGTGGAAAGTCTTGACTCTTGCTTTGTTTTTCTGGGTTTTCCGCCATTCTTACATTAGTTCTTTTTCTATTGTAAAGTCTTCACAATCCTCACCGGCCTCTGATCGCGGCAATTTTAGAACCGTTTGCGGCATTAGCGCCCCCACAGCCAGGATAGGAGAGATTAAATACGGACGGTGATGACGAGGTAAATCCATTTTGTGCGTTGTTTTGAAATATCGATATTGCTGCCAGGCTATCGATTATTTATTGCAACAGAGTTAGCAACAATTTATTGCAATATCGATTTTTTTTCCCACCCCTAGCCACGCCCTTCGCCGAAAAGTCACAAAATTCTGGACAGAATAAGATCCATGTCTTGAGTCTTTTCTGACCAATTTTCAGTCAGATTCGGTAAAAGGGCTCCGTGCAGTACGTTAAAATGTAAAAAATTATATATAAACATATCAATGTCTTCGGGTACCGACTCTTTATGTACATGTGATGTTTTGGAATGCAGGAGAGTTATTAAGCATTTTGTCAATTGCGGCAAAGAAATATTAAACAAAAACTTTGAAGCCCCGCCCCCGTCATATAGTATTTCGTAAACTAAAGATTTTTGACCCAGTGTTTGTCCCAGCTCTTAAGATGGTACAGCCGGAATTTGAACGCAATCGGATGAACCCTGTAGGATCAAGGTGCAAAAGAATGACCCCTGTAAACATGCAAAAAAGGGCAAAAGTTGTACTTTCAAAAATTCATAACTCACTTCCTGTTCATTATCGACCATTATTGTCAAAGAAATTATATGTACATCTCGGAGTACTACACGTTGCTGCTCGGCCCAAATAATAACTAGAGAATGCAATTTATGGAGAAATTGCGTGTGAAGGCTGAGAAGCTCAATAAATTTTGGTGGAAGGATGCGGAATGTACAGAGCCCCTCTGGTGCCACAGTATGAGAAAAAAATTATATTGAATGCAGTTGAATGATTTTGAATCATTGTGAATGAAATTTATTGGTATTGAATAATTGTGAATGAAATTGAATGATATTGAATAATTGTGAATGAAATTGAATGATTTTGAATCGTAGTGAATACTATTGATTGATTATAATCATAGTGAATGATATTGAATGAATTTGAATCAAAGTGAAAGACATTGAACGATTTTGAATTATAGTGAATGAAATTGAATGATTTTGAAAGAGAATGTGGTATAACAGTGAACGATGGAAGGTGGAAGGATGTGGAAAGAGGGTGAATGATATTGAATGATTTGGATAGACACTTAAAGATTTTGAATAATACTGAATGACACTGAATGAAGTACAAATTTCTGGGAATGGGATCATTCAAGATAGCTGCCGCACGGCTTTGTTACCAAATTTGGAAAGAGACCCAAACGGTTGGGTCCCTTTTATATCAGTGTGGGGGTGAAACGGTCGCGGCGGAGCTAGATGGATATTGGAGAAGTTAGAAGACAAAGTAAAACAGAACAATTCAAATCACTCTTCAAATGCATATTGTTTGGTGGGCAGAGCATGGTTTACAGCTCACCATTTTATTGCATGCACCAAGCATGTTATACATTTTTCTGTCCACGGGATGGCGTAGTCAAGAAAAATAAAGCAACTCGAAGCCCATACGTGTGTGAAGTATTTCCCTGCAGGGCTTGGCTGCTTTATGGGCTTCATTTTGCCATCACTGGTTTTAGATAGTTTTAATTTTTGAAAGAGCATTTTCGTTTTATTTTTTTCATTATCGAAAATGTGTTTTTTCTATTATAGTTTTTAGTTCATTGTCGTTAACTAAAATAACCTTGGGCTGCACCTACTATCACAGCAACGGCTCATCAGATTTTGGCCGCTAAATATGCCAATTTGTCAGAGAGAAGACCGTGACAAAGAATGGCCCAACCGCAATAAACACTCTACACCATACGTTCCTCGTTGACGTGTACATGTAGTATTGGAGAGCACAGGTTCCAAGCGTACCGATATTGCAGTATTGGGACAATGCGTGTGACGACACCAACTTCCGCCTCCTATGTCACCGAGCATGGCGGCACGTTATTATTATTTATTCATTTGTACCAATTTTGACGTTTAGAGTGATATTAAAACTAAAGTAATGTAGTAGTTAAGAAAAAAACCCTGGCTTGGGACCCACCGGAACGAGCTAAACAGTGAACCCTCGCTACTTCGCGCTTCACCTTTCGCGGCTTCAGTGCTTCGCGGGTCTAAAAAATATTTGGGGGCATTGTAGTTTCGCCGAGTGGCACGAGGGGGCGCTGGAGCGGTTAGACGGCCGGCGTGCGCCGAAGAGGAGAGTGGACGAAGAAGAGAGTGGACGAAGAAGAGCACGTTCCCCCGGGCACGATTTGGGGCGACGTTTCGCGCGGTTCGGACCGTACCAGAGCTCCGGAGGAGGCCGGCGTGCGTGGCAGTTAAGCCGTAGAGGAACAACATCCGCCCGGGCACTAGCGCGGCGACATTTCGCTTTGCTCGGGACCGTGTGAGAGCTCCGGAGGAGGCCGGCCAGCGTGCGTGGCAGTTAAGCCGTAGAGGAACAACTTCTGCCCGGGCACTAGCGCGGCAACATTTCGCTTCGCTCGGGACCGTGCGAGAGCTCCGGAGGAGGCCGGCCGGCGTGCGTGGCAGTTAAGCCGAAGAGGAACAACTTCCGCCCGGGCATGAGCGGAGCGCGAGGCTGTCAGTTATGAATGAATAAATAAATAAATGAAGAATGCCACCTTTCATTTCACAGGGCACACCGGACGGCGTACCAGCAGGTAAAAGTCGAAGTAATTAAATAAATACAAAAATAATGGCTGGGGAATAAAAAAATAATAAGTTTTAATAATATTTGCTTTGTTTTTTTTGTTATAACATGAATTTCACTCTCTCTCTCTCTCTACCCGTATATATATATATATATATATATATATATATATATAAATATTTTTATTTTTTTTGTAAGCATTTTTGAAGGTGCGCCGCTACTTCGCACTTTTTTTTTTTAAGCATTTTTGAAGGTGTGCCGCTACTTCGCGGATTTTCAGTTTTCGCGGGTGGTCTCTGTCCCCATTAACCGCGATAACCGAGGGTTCACTGTAGCTTCATTTGCACTATTAGCTGCGCTCTCACAATCTGCGGCGCATGCACACAAGGTCGCTAAGTACGCTAGCTGCACTAGGACAAAACACGTTGGTGACTTTAAAAGAGTGACCGAAATTGCACACATGGAACTGTTTATCATAATGTCATAATTCGATATGTAAATTTGAAGAGAATTTCTTTTCAGCAAGGGCACAAGAATTCCACCGAACATCGCGAGTTCAATGGGATTTTGGTTAAGTCCGCAAATAATATACTTTGGCTGCGCGCTCGAACAATTTTACTCCGTATATACTTCAATGAGGGTGTAGTGTGGATATCGGGATCTTTAACACGCCCAAACACGAAGCTGACTCTCCAACCGCCACAGCCTTTCAATGACGAAATTATAAAATAAACAAAAACACTGTTAAACAACATAAAATAAAAATAAATCACATCATACTTACATTTATAAAATTTAATCCTCAAGAACATTATTCTCAGGTTGACCGAAAGACGAGGATACGGGAGCGCCTCGGCCATGTTCTTCTTCTGTGTGTAGGCGAATGACGTTTTAAGGTGCTTGTCCGCCACCTGCTGTGCTGAACTATGTATTAAATAAGAAAAGCAAATTGTTGAATGCTTTTTCCCCAATGAAGACTGAATTGTAAAATACCCGGAGATGGCTTTTCTGTTTTATTGTGCATTTTAAAAAAAATTCAGATTGTCCTTTATTGTTGTAACTGGTAATTGAGTTTTAGATATTATTTGAACCAGTGGAGGCCCGTGCATTTCACACCTGGGCCTTCAGTGAAGTCCTACTTCGTCCTACTTGAATAAATCCCCCTCATAATACCATAATTTATGACACCACGGGTGGACAAACAATATACAGAAAAACACTTGCACAGCACTGAGCGAGTGTTGGACAATATAGCTTCTCTTGAAAGGTCCGTCTTGAAAATGGCCTCGCAAGTGAATCTTCACTTTATAAAGATAAAGATGTCTTTTAATAGTCCCATAACGGGGAAATTTGCAGTGTTACAGCAGCAAGGATATAGATCACACAGTGGCACCAGCGTAATGTAGCCGTTAATGTATAACATTGGCAGCAGGCATTCATAATAAGCATGCAAATATACACAGTATATATGTATATACACAGATTCCCATGTATATACACGCTTACAGCCCACAACATATACAAGTGTAAGGAAACACTCCTAATGCCTGTCTATGGTACAGAAGGGAAATAAATAAAAACGCTGCAATGATAAAAAAAAATACTGAATGATTGAAAATACTGCAATGAAAAAAACACTGCAATGATAAAAGTACTGTAATGGTAAGAGTTCTGAAATGAGAGAAAAATACTGCAATGGTAGAAAATACTGCAATGATAAAAGTAATGTCATGGTAAAAGTACTGCAATAATAAAAAACACTGCAATGATAGAAAATACTGCAATGATAAAAGTGCTGTAATAGTAGAAGTACTGCAATGATAGAAAATACTGCAATGATAAAAGTAGTATAGTGGTAAAAGTACTGCAATGACAAAAAAAATACTGCAATGATAAAAGTACTTTAATAGCGAAAGTACTGCAATGATAGAAAATACTGCAGTGATAAAAGTACTGTAATGATAAGAATACTGTAATGGTAAACGAAATACAGCATTGGTCAATATTTAAGTACAGCATTGGATAGAGCACAGTAGTAGTGTGTATTGCATTCTAGGACTGCACAATTGAACTAATGCCCGCCCATTTGTAGGCTTGACCTAATGTGCTTGTTAATAAGTCTGACAGCAGCCGGCAGGAAGGAGCAGCGAAATCTCTCTTTCGTACAGCGAAGGTGTAACAGTCTATCACTGAAGGAGCTGTGCAGTGTTCTAAGAGTGTCATTGAGTGAGACACATTTCCCTCCTTCGGCTATCGTGGTTTAAAAAAGCAAGAACATATTTTAGATTTTCGAATGGCGCCAGTTACAGCTTCCGGGTGTGTTGATTCCGCATAGCGCTGCCCCCTCACGAGTAAGTATTCAATCACAAGACGCTTCATCATTTTCAGCGGAAGGCCAGAGAGAAGGCTCACCGTAACCAACTTGTGATCTGATTGGCTATCGCAACTGTCCATCAAATCTGAAATCTCATTGACTTTGACAGAAGAGAGGTCCACATGTTTTTTTTTTATTTTAATAAACGTTGAAATATACAAACAATTAAGGCACATATTGAATATAAAACTGCTTAGTTGAACAACAATTGTTGGGAAAGCAAGAAAATAATAAATAAGAATAAAATAAATAAATAAATAAAACAAAAACGCGGCACGGTGCCCCGACTGGTTAGCACGATGGCCTCACAGTGAGAGACAGCATCGGTCGTAGTTTCAATCCCAGCTCCGACCATCCTGTGTGGAGTTTGCATGTTCTCCCCGTGGCTGTGGGTTTCCTCCGGGTACTCCGGTTTCCTCCCACATTCAAAAAACATGCATGCACTCTAAATTGCCCCTAGGTTTGAGTGTGAGGGCGGATGGTTGTTCGTCTCTGTGTGCCCTGCAATTGGCTGGCAACCAATTCAGGGTGTCCCCCGCCTACTGCCCGAAGATAGCTGGGATAGGCTCCAGCCCCCCCCGCGACCCTAGTGAGAAGAAGCGGAACAGAAAATGGATGGATGGATAAAACAAAAACAGGCAAGAACAATGCGAGGATCTCAAATAGAAGGGAAAATGTTCCATTCAAGAAAACAGTCTCTGGGCATTTTTGTTCATCATGTCAGCCAAGGATTTTTTGTCGAGCTTGAGGTAATTCATCCAATAGTGGATGTGGGGTTTCGCTTTGAAGTATTTACATCTATGAATTAAGTGTTTTGCAAGTGCAATTAAATTGTTCACCAAAAAGTCCAAGTCCTTCTCCTTTAATTGAACTCCAACTTTAATGGACATCCAGTTCAAATGCTGCAACGTAATTTGTTTGGCCAGTAACCAACTGTGAAAGAACAACCAAAATTCTGAGACCAGTCTACATAACAATATATATATATATGTCCCACTGTTTCAATGTCATCCTCACAAAATCCACACAAGTCATTGACCCAATTGAATCTTATTTGCAAGAAGTTTTTAGACGGATGTATGCCATTCAATATTTTGAAAGTGACCTCTTTAGCTTTATGAGGGATTGGATACGATAAATACTGTTTCCTTATTTTTTTTTGCCTCAGCAGGACTGAAATCATGTAGAACATTTTCTTTTTAGGAGGTAAGGATAGCATCCTAGAGTTAAAACCGTTCTAATAAATTTATTGGAAAATTGATTACGATCAAAACTGAATCTCTCCACAGACAGCGACCTCATGTCCGACACATTATGATACACCACCAGTTGTTGAGCCATTGCTTTAAAGGAGGCTGGAATGGCTTTAATTACTTTATTGTATTCACTAGCTGAACACAGAAATTTGTATTTAACACAGAAGTCACTATGAGTTAAAAAAAATACCTTGTTCATTCTTTAAATGTAAAACAGAACAAATTCCTTTATCCATCCAGCTTCCCAAAAACAATGACTTGCGGTTGAGCAAAAGATATCTAGCGGAATTCTGATTTGATAAAAACTCTCACCTAAAAAGTGTTGGAATTTAGCTTCATATCAATGTTAGAATTTAATTTTAACCCAATGTAAACTCAAATTAGTAATCTGACTCCAATTTGCGACCTTACCCAACTCTCACTCATGCAACAATATGCGCGCTCGTTCTGCAATAGAAAGGTATCAGGAAGCCGGCATTTTCACGCACAAGTGGATTTATTCCCAATACTCAGATTTTCTACATGGCACCTGGGTCTCGGGTCCCTCTCAATACAACTCTACATCTCTCTTGCCACCAGCGAATGTACTACCCGAATTGCCCAGTAATGATTCATACTATACAATATGCAAATGGCACAGAGACAAAGGCATCCTGGCATGATTCTATTGGCTATGTGTATCCTGCAGTTAACTTTAGCTTGCTCTTATTGGTCTTTCTTCTCCCGCCGAATCCCGTGGCGACTCCTCCTGGTTGTGCTTTGTTCATCTCGGCTTTCCCCTCCTTCTGGTGATCCTGCAACATTCCATCCTTGCACAACCCCCGCAACCCCCATTCTGTTGCTTATGCTCCCACACACACAGTTTCACCCCCACACACACTCTCAGCATTTTACAGTATCACATTTTCATACACTGGATGCAGCAACATCTAATGAACTATGGAAAGCTCAAACTCTTATATTCCTTTAATAGTCAAATGTATGAAATCCTTTAAGTGTAACCGAAGTTTGGACCATGCTAGTGACAAGACCCTCAGGAGAGGAATGCAGGAAGATTAGATCAAGGCTGCAACAAAGGTGTGAACGAGAGCCCTCTGAAACAATGGACTTCCATGCCGGGATCACAAAAGTGGCTCCTAGCAGTCTACCCTTTGTTCTGTTTAGATTGACTGCCATGATTACATTATCCTTTAAAAGACAACGCTCTGATATAATATGACATCAATGTGGAGAAAACAATCATTTTTCTTGATTATGCAGAGAAGGCCTTGAAGGCCTTGACGGCCCGCCACTGATATTAATATTTTTAACGTTAAGTTTTGTGTAAAAATGATTGATAAGTTTAGATTGCTAATTGAGTCAATTAAATAAGCGCTGAACTGTATTATTCACTATCCGTCAAAAATAAAAGCTGAAACCCATGAAAATAGGTTTAGCCTCAAAATGAATCGTGAAACTTTTCATTTTTATGCAAAGAAATACCAAAAAAAAATTATACATTAAGAACATTTAAAATAAAGTGACACTCAGAAAATAACATTTGTTTTATTTTATTGGCAATGTGATGTGTGTGAATGCACTGGTTTTCGTGTGGTTGTGGGGACAAAAAATTGTTTACACAGTCACGTCTTGGGGACCAGTTGCGGTATGGGGACAAAAAAACCTGGTCCCCATGAGGAAAACTACTAAAAAACAGCTCAGGGGCTGCACATAATGTTCCTGTCAATTTTTTAGCTCAGGCCCATACCACACGATTTTTGCTCACCGCGTGTGTGTTAATGGTGCTCACCAGCTCCCCCACATGATTTGTAGCTGCCACTGCACTCACTGGTTCACACACGTATTTGCATATATGCCCACCCACACCACCCACACCGCCCACACTGGCCACACCGCAGACACCGCCCACACCGCCCACTTGTTAGTCCCCAAATGGAAGTATTTTCTCAGCGAAGAAAATGTAACAGGTGAACCACATTTAGTAATCATCAGAAGACTCAAGAGCTAAGGAAGATGGCGGCAGCAGAAGCTAAAGTAAAACACAAGGTAAGCAACGCTGGATGAATTAACGTTACTTAACGTCTTATGTTACAAATTTAGACAATATAATAAGGTTATTCCCGCTAGTCACCGTGTATCAATTAGCAATGAGCATCATGGACCCAGTCTTATTAAGATCAGTTACTCGATTGTAGCCTGGGTTTCCCTAAGTGCTTTATAACCCTATGTAGCAAGTGAATATAGGTATAGGTCCATAGTCTCCTCGACTAAACATGTTTATTATAACTACTGAAGCTCGGGATAAAAGTTTTCATGGGTGCACGCCGCTCAAGCAAGGTTTTTTTTTTATTACACTTTCAATATCATAGACGACATAGTGTGACCGTGGGACTTGTGTGGAATGTTTGCGGGGCTGCGAGGTGCCCTTGGTGGCGGTGGCAAAGTAATCAAAATCGGGATTGCAGCAATGGGCTATGGCTAGGCTAAGGTATATGCTAACCCCTCAATCTCCACTCCGAGCTTCTACCCTCTCTATATTTAATTATAATGGAGTGTAGCAAAATATAAAAGATGAAATCTATTGACTAACTGATTGCTTTGATACAAGTTACAGTCCATTTAAAATAAGAAGGGCTGTGATAATCTAATACATGCAGGGCATAGACACTGTTTGTGAAACTGTGATATTTATAATAGTGTGAATTCTAATAGAATGAAATGCACATCAGAGACTGCCTTCCTCCCACTCTGGACCCCTACCAGTTTGCATACCGGGCTAACAGATCCACTGAGGACGCCATCGACACGGTTCTGCATGTTGTGCTGGGCCACCTGGAACAACAGCAGAGCTATGCAAGGATGCTCTTTGTGGACTACAGCTCGGCATTCAACACGATCATCCCAGACATCCTCGTCGCCAAACTGGACATTCTCTGCCTCCCTGCCCTCACACGCATCTGGATTAAGGACTTTCTGACCAACAGACCCCAGACTGTGTTGCTCGGCCCCTACACGTCCTCCACCCGCACGCTGAGCACCGGTTCCCCTCAAGGATGCGTGCTGAGCCCTCTCCTATACGCCCTCTACACCTACGACTGCAGCCCGGCCCATGGTAACAACACCATTGTCAAGTTTGCTGACGACACGACAGTGGTCGGTCTGATCTCGGAAGGTGACGAGACAGCCTACAGAGAGGAGGTAAAGAGGCTGACGGCTTGGTGCGAGGACAACAGACTGCAACTCAACACTGCAAAAACAAAGGAGATCGTCGTCGACTTCAGGAGGAACAAGACGGTATGCATCGAAGGCGTGCGTGTGGAGAGGGTCCACACGTTCAAGTTCCTGGGAGTACAGATCTCCGATGACCTTTCTTGGACTCACAACACCACAGCAGTGGTAAAGAAGGTCCACCAGCGTCTGCACTTCCTGAGAGTCCTCAGGAAATTCAACCTGGGCAGGAAGCTGCTGCTGGCCTTCTACCACTCGTCCATCGAGAGCCTGTTGACGTACTGTGTCTCCACCTGGTACAGCGGCTGCACTGAGGCGGACAGAGTGAGGCTCCAGAGGACAGTCAAAACAGCGCAAAGGATTATTGGCTGCCCTCTCCCCTCACTGTCGCATCTGTCTTTGAACTTTGACATTTTTTTCTCCAAAAAAAATTGGCATTAAAAAGGATAAAGCTTTAGTTCTCTATGAGTGTAAACACAATTTTGAAAAAACTTTTTCCGTAGGAAAACGAAGTGAGAGGGTTGACATGGCCCAATTAACACCCAAAGCACAGACTCCACCATCAATTAAGCACAGGCCACCATCACTAGATTGACTGTGAAATGCTATCAGGAATTGATGCAAAGAAGTCCTCCTTCAAAGGTAAACTCTATAAGTCATATTGCTTTTTAGAAAATGTATTTTCACTGTACAAATTAAAATATAGATGCCTGTCTGTAATTTTCACTGAAACGTGATCATCTCATATTGATATGAATTTCAACCTAAGCTCTGACCGCTACATTTTTTCTGAATGCTTTAGAAGAGGCGGCACGGTGGCCGACTGGTTAGCACGTTGGACTTACAGTGCGGAGGTCTTGGGTTCGTTTCTGGCCCCGGCCTTCCTGTGTGGAGTTTGTTCTCCCCGTGCCTGCGTGGGATTTCTCCGGGTATTCTGGTTTCCTCCCACATTCCAAAGACATGCATGGCAGGTTGATTGAACACTCTAAATTGTCCCTAGGTGTGAGTGTGAGTGCGGATGATTGTTCGTCTATGTGTGCCCTGCGATTGGCTGGCAACCAGTTCAGGGTGTCCCCTGCCTACTGCCCAAAGACTGCTGGGCTCCAGCACCCCCGTGGCGCTTGTAATGACAAGCGGTACAGATAATGGATGGATGTTTTAGAAGGATGCATCAGTGCAGCCTGTTTGCTCATTGAACAGCAAAAAAGGTGATTGCCAGTACAAAAGAATGCAGTGTGATGATACAATTACAATGTAAATCTATGTAATGGCTGTGTTTTCACTTTAATTGAGGAACCTGGTCCATTACACAGGTTAAGAGCTTTAGATTGGAATTCAATCATATACTCGCCTTTACTATTTTAAATAACCATAACTCTCTATTTTCTCACTACTTCAAGGCAAATCCACACAAAGAAGGCAAAACCACACAGAGAAAAAAAACAATTGCCTGGCAGAAAACCCAAGTTCAAGCAGTGGAAATGCACATGATGAAGTTCATCAATTATTTTCTCGTCCCAGGAAAAACGGACTGTGAGAAATGTTTAAAAGCAGTAGCAGAAATACTTAAAGCCCGACTGGCAGACCCCCATATTTTATATCTGCAACAGAATTTCAGCTAAAAAATAAATAAAATAAAAATAAATTCCAGCGCCACTACATTTTTGGTTGGTTAGCCGCACCCTGCTCATTATGTACACTGTATTACCATTTGACCAACGTGTTATTAAAAGGTGTCAACATTTCATGTTTGATTTTATTTTATTTTTAAACACAATACAACTTTATTTATATAGCTCATGTACATAGTTATTGTTCATCACACGTTGTTCATAGTGTTAGGAAATACAACAGTCCGGTTCTTTGATTGGAAGTTCCAGAACAGGTCGGAGATGTATAACCTATGTGTTGAAACTATATTTAACGAACAAAAAATATAAAATTGGATGGGTTCAACTTAAATATTCTTATTAATTGATATTTTTCTATGGTCTTCAGAGGACTCATTTGACAGTTTAGTTCAAATGCTTGCCATTTGTCAATATTAGTACTAGTAAGTGACACTTTGTGTAAGGTCCCCATTAATCACATGTACCATGTGGGGACCCTGTGTGACTTATGGTAATAAATTTACATATATTCAAATTAAGTCCCCATCAACCACAAAAAATCGTTTTTTTTTTCGTCCTCATATGACATGGTCCAGACATGACTTCATCATTTCTGTTATTTTAAGGCGTGTATAGGCTAATAAGGCCTTAGTACATACGCCTGATTTTTTTCACAGCTCTAGCGCATTTAGAAAGGGTAGTCCCCACAAATGATGAATAAAAAGTGGTCCCCGCAAACCATAAAAACCCGTAGGGGTGTGTGTGTGTGTGTTACAGCTCCAGCTGTTGTGAAATGCGCTATATAAATACATTTTTATTGTATTATATTGCAATGCTTAATGCAAGGGAACACATGTTTTTATATGCATCAATGTCATTCTGGTAGGGATCTAACAATTCACTCAAGCACGATTCGATTTGATATTTCTATTTTTTTTTTTTTTTTAAATTGCTGCCATGCTTGTCTCTGTGCACTCGTGTGGTGCTGCAGTCATCCACAAACGCAATACGCATTGATGTTTAGTGCAAGCGTGTAAACGTTTAGTGTATTTTATATGGAACCAGAAACTATAGACTATGCCGAGTTGCACTGTCACTATGAAACTACACATCCATCCATCCATCCATCCATTATGTGTGCCGCTTGTTCTCACAAGGGTCGCGGGGGCTGCTGGAGCCTCTCCCAGCTATCATCGGGCAGTAGGCGGGGTACACCCTGAACTGGTTGCCAGCCAATCGCACGGCGCACATAGACGGACAACCATCAACCATCCACGCAACACCCACTCCTCAGGGCAATTTAGAGTGTTCAATCAACCTGCCATGCATGTTTTTGGAATATGGGAGGAAACCGGAGTACCCGGAGCAAACCCACGCAGGTACGGGGAGAACTTGCAAAGTCCGCACAGGAAGGCCGGAGCCAGAAACGAAATCACGACCTCTGCACGCCATCGTGCTAACCAGTCGGCCACCGTGCTGCCCGTGAAACTACCCATAAGCCCCAACAGAAATCGGTGTGGCCCCAATTAAGCGATTTATTTGATATTCTAAAATACATTTGAAAAAATATTTTCTCAGCCCCCTATCTGAACCAAGCAACCCCTTTAGCCCCAGAAGGAAAAAAAATCCTCGAACTGTCCCTGGTTGGAACGCAATGTTTATTCTGAGGGAATGTTAATATTTTTTTCCCGCATGTTACCTTTGGATCGCTACGTGTGTGTGTGGCTGTTCACAAGTGTTTGCACGTGCAAGTGTGCGTGCGTGGGGGTGTATGTGTGTGTGTGTGTGTGTTTGTGGAATATACTTACGTCAATTATGTGCCCATCCAAGGACACGATCTCCTCAGGTTTATTTTTGACCTTCGGAGATGATGATGTTGCAGAGACCGGGTAAATTAGTTGACGTGCCTCAGCCTCCATGGCAGGATCAACAGTCACGGTCGGGCCCACATAGATCTTGGATTTGGTTCTGGGTGAGCAGCACAGAGTCGTTACCCGGCCCAAAGCCAAAATGTGCGAAAACATAACTGTTGCCCTCTGTGACTTGGGCTGCCAATTTATTGAAAAGAAAAACTTTGTACATTTTGGCCCCGTCACAGAGGGCAACAGTAACGTTATTAAAGACTCCATCCATCTGCAGGGAGCCATTTGCAGAAAAGGACTGATTTTTGGCCCTGATTTGGTGTCTTTTGGCCGCCGCCTTTGCTATGAAAATATTGGATGTCATCCTGAAAGAGAAAGTGGAAAAACAATTCAAATCTATTATTTTATTTCTTATCGGTGCATATTTTGAGCAGTTCATATCGATATTAAATTGATTTTGATGCATATTTACATCCCTGGTAGTTAACCATAGAACCTTCAAATGATTTAATCATTAATCTCAAATTTAGTTATCATAATAATATCACACTTGACACACGTTCACATTTTTTTACTGTCTACATATCAAAGACATCAAAGGTTATTTAAAAATTGACAAAGGTAAAGTCGTACCACATCCGCTACAAAAAAAACTCACAATGCAGATCTTATTGTATTTGTACTTGAATAAAATGTCAGCTGTGGTTGCTTGCAAATATTTTAATGATCCACCAGGTGTCAGCGATGAACATGCAGAAATAAACAGATCAGGAATGTGCAGCAGCTATTGCAGATAGTCGTGTTTACTCAAGCCAGTTTAGTAACATATACTGGCTTGCGGTTGGAGTTTACGTAGCTAATTAATAGAATTGTCCCGATACCACTACTAGTATCAATATCAATACGATACACCATTAAAACACTGGTATCGACAAATACGAACAAATGATGTGCCGATTCCATTTAGCGATACTCTAATTGAATAGTCTCACTCTCACAAACAATAAAGACTGACGGAAATTGGCTGTTTATTCAACATCCTCTCTGATTTTGAACCGCTTCTGAATACTGGGGCAAAGATGGTTATTGTATGCTTTTTACATTATTTGTGCTGTTTTACATTCGACAAAGTTGTAGAATTTGAGTGTTTAATTTGACAAATAATGGATTGGTTGGTTCTAGATCATTTGCAAAGATTATATGTTGGTACGGCTCTATTTTTCTTATAGATAGGCTAAGTATTTGTTGTCTATGTATTTCACCATATCTCCGCACAATAAGTCACAGAGGGCAGTAATAATGGACAGTATAATGTACGATTATTTTTTTAGGAGCTCCTTAGTTTTATAAAGGATACCAATAGTTGCACAAATTATACACTTAACATTTTCTGTTGGCGCTTCTCAGCATAGTTTGCATCAATAACAAGACCAAGAAATTTTAATTAATTTACCCTTTCTATTTCAAGGGATTGAACAATGATTTTGACTTGTTGTTTGATTTGGGCTGGTGCCAAATATTGGGAATCTTATTTAAATTCAACAACAATTTATTTTTAACAACCCAGTTTTTACAACAAATTTCATTGAAAAAGATTTTCCCCGAAACAACTTATGATCTTCATCTTATCTTACACATATATCACAAAACATTACACTGTTATCCGTTTCTTCTTCGACTTGCTTTATTTTTAGACACTATTTAACTTTTCCTTTACACTTGTGTCTCATTTCCTCGCTCGCCACTGCAGCATATCGGCTCATCTCCGCCACCGCACTCTTCCTCACACATGCGCGCACACACCCACACATCACACACAAGCTTGTCACAATGCTCGCAATGTATGTGTTGTGTATGTATTGTATGTGTTTCCACTGTACAATGACTTCCATCTTTCATTGTAAAGCACGCATTCATATGCTGGCAGCGTTCACTCTTAATCACTACACGCGTGAATAACAAACTGAAAATATATATGAAGTCTAAAACATTATTACCAATACATTTCTGAGGAAGGGAAAATAGTGTAGCGTGTTTATTTTTTCTTTTTTTAAAGCGGAATGGAAAAAGCATTCAGACTTAAAAAAAAAAATAAAAAAAATAAACAATGCAAAAAGGAAGACGCATCATACCACCGGCGGTGCACATGTTCAACATTTGTGACAGTTGGGAAATCGGTTTAAAATCAATAAATAAGATCAATAAATATTTGCTTTTTTTTTTAAAATGAAACTCAATGAGCATTGTTTGCCTAGCGGTTGTTAGGTTGAGATTACATCAAAAGGAGCAGTGAGGAGTGAGGAAAAGTACACCATTAGAATGCTTCAGTTGAGGTATCAAAGTGTAAAGACAGAATTTCATCATACTTAGTTCCCTCAACTTTCAAAATGATGAAAAACGTGAATTAATAAAGAAATAGATGTATTAACGCAAATGTAAAATATTAAATGAAAAAGAATCTCAAAGGTCAAACAATTTTGCCGCTCACTAGGTCAAAACCTTAAAGTTCAACCCACGGACAAAGGAGAATGCATACTGCTCTGATTGGTCTGTGATGTTATCCATAGCTTTATGCCGTCATCAACCAGAACGGGGAATTTTATCACACAAAAGAATTTGAAGTTAACATCATTGCACCTGAATGACAGTAAAGAAATAAAAGATGTGACCTTAAACATTGCCTATTGCACTGACAATGGTTTGATCCTGGAGCAGATCACTTTTATTTCCATTTATTATGGAAAATTGTTTGCATAAGCAACAACAAATGGAGGTGGGTCTGACTATATACAGTGAAACCCCGCTACTTCGCGGTTCACCTTTCGCGGCTTCAGTGCTTCGCGGGTCTAAAAAATATTCGGGGGCATTGTAGTTTCGCCGAGCGGCACAAGGGGGCGCTGAAGCGGTTAGACGGCCGGCGTGCGCCGAAGAGGAGAGTGGACGAAGAAGAGAGTGACGAAGAAGAGCAGGTTCCCCCGGACACGATTGGTGGCGACGTTTCGCGCGGTTCGGACCGTATCAGAGCTCCGGCCGGCGTGCGTGGCAGTTAAACCGTAGATGAGCACCTTCCCCGGGCACGGGCGGTGCCAAACGGCCCCTAAGTTTAACCGAATGGGAGCTGCCGAGGAGGAGGGCATGCTCGCGTCACAGTAAGCCGAAGAGGAGCACCTTCCCCGGGCACGGGCGGAGCGCGAGGCTGTCAGTTATGAATTAATAAATAAATAAATGAAGAATGCCACCTTTCATTTCACTGTCATGATCCGTGCCTGTCATGCCGCGTGTGTTTTTGTTTTTTCAGCTGTGTGGGCGTTCCTCCAGCGATAGTCTCGCGCCATGCCGTCAGCTGCTGCGAGACGCGCTGATTACACTGACTATATTGTGATTATAATAAATATTGTAACGTTGTATAATAAATCAGGCCAATTTGTCCACCAGCGAACGCTTTTATTATTAAGCCAAAAACGGCTGCTGTTGGCCGCAACCACGCCGATCAGAGAGAGAGAGCAACACAACGACAACAACATAACGTTCACTCCCCTGCTGCCTTCACAGCCTCCACAGAAAAGAGGAAAACACAGAACCCTTGAACCATTTACAAAGTCGCTACACTATCTTTGTATCACCACCTTTTTTCCCCGTGTCTGCGTTTGGAGAGTCCTGTTCAATCCTCCAGATCATAACATTCACAGGGCACACCGGACGGCGTACCAGCAGGTAAAAGTCGAAGTAATTAAATGAATACAAAAAGAAGTAATTGAATAAATACAAAAATAATGGCTGGGGAATAAAAACACAAGTTTTAATAATAATTTGGTTTTTTTTCGTTATAACATGAATTTCACTCTCTCTCTCTCTACCCATATATATATATATATATATATATATATATATATATATATATATATATATATTTTTTTTTTTTTTTTTTAAGCATTTTTGAAGGTGTGCCGCTACTTCGTACCTATATATATATATATATATATATATATATATATATAGGTGCGAAGTATATATATACGGTGTTTTTTTTATTTATTTATTTATTTATTTTTTTTAAGGTGCGACGCTACTTCGCGGATTTTCAGTTTTCGCGGGTGGTCTCGGTCCCCATTAACCGCGATAACCGGGGGTTCACTGTATATACATACATACATATATATACATACATACATATATATACATACATACATATATATACATACATATATATACATACATATATATATATATATATATATATATATAAATATATATATATACACATACATATATATATATATATATATATATATATATATATATATATATAAGTGCTGTCAAGTGATAATTTTTTTTAACTAATTAATCACAAAAAATTCCATGATTAATCACATTTTTGAACTACTATTTTTTTACAGATATTTACTGGAATAATATCTTGGAATTGTAAAATCACCAAATATGAAGTAGATTTAATTCAAAGACTGTTCTTGAATACGATCTAAATGGAGAAATCTATGCAGGCATTTATTTTCGAAACATTTCTCAAAACTGCTCACAAGCGCCACACTCCAGCAGTGTTGGTTTGCAAGGCCCAGTGGAAACTTAGACACAGTGTTTTGTTCTGAGACGTGCTAAAGACAGCTAATATGGCACAATATTTGCAAAGTATGCAAATTAATTTTTATGTAAATCAAACTGAGTTAACTGAGTTAAAATATTTAACTGAGTTATAATTTTTGGGATTAATCACCTGAGTTAATGCTTTAATTTTGACAGCCCTAATATATATATATATACCTGTTGCATCCACTAAAGTTTTCAAAACTTCTTTCAAACAGCAACCTTTGTAATAATCATTCTAACTAATAATGGCAGTACCATAATTTATATAATCTATCTGTCCAGAGAACTTTACAGGAATTGTTTTAGATCACCTGACTTTTCAAAAAATAAAAAAAATGGTCTGAAGAGAACAGAAAACAGATTTGACGCCATGGACCTTCTAAACGTGTCCGCAAGTCCTTCCGTCATCAGGCAAGCATGGCCACATCTCATCGAGGGCTTGTACCAGGGTGACTGAGTTTACGGAGACGGCTCTTCCTCATCTGGACAAATAGGTGCATGTGTAGCCGCAGCAACATGAATAATGTTCTAACCCCAAGAAATAAAGGAGGTGGTGAGGACAAAAGCTGACAAAGTGTTAAAATATGGACAATGTTTCCTGACAAAGTCCTACTCGACCACTTACACAAGAAAGAGAAGTCCTGCACGCACGGAGTCAGTGTCCCATGATGTACATGTTTTGGCGCCTGTTCTCCAAATCTTTTGGGAGAGAAAAGGAAAATACAGGATCAGCTGCAAAGTTCTGAGACAGGGTTGGCCATGGCTCACAATATAAAATTAAAAAAATCTCACAAATTGGTTACATCCATTCTGGGTTGAACTGCTCTTTCTCCAGAATGACAAACCTGTTAAAAGTATAGAGCAGTAAAATTACAACATTTACTGGCTTTACAAAAAAAGACACATTTGATGAGCTACTAGTCTTTTCTTTTCAATAAATACAAATGGTCTGAAGAGGATAGAGAACAGACTAGACTTTATCCTTAGGAGAACATGTTGCCATGGACCTTCTGAATGTGTCAGCAAGTCCTTCCTTCATCAGGCAAGCATGGCCACATCACATCGAGACTCTGTACCAGGGTGACTGAGCTTCCATCTCTTCTTTGTCTGGTTGAATAGAGTGGACAGGCAACGTGAAGAATGTCTATGAAAAAAAATAATAAATAAAGGAAGTGGTGAGGACAAATGCTTAGAAAGAAATTTTAAATAGTGCACAAGTTCTTTTCTGGTCACTTACGCAAGAAAGAAGCAAAGTCCCGCACGGTTGTCACCCTGGTTACGGTGTCAGTGTTACATGATGTACGAATTTTGGTGCCTCCAGGACTTAAAGCCCAAGCAGGAATTAGAAAGCCTCTGCTGTTTAGGCTCTCTCCCACGCGGTTACCCTTGCACCCCATTTTTTCTTTTTTTTTTTGGAGGGGGGCGGACTGGTGAAAAGTAAGGAGAGAAGCCCTTTAAAAGGACGGGGACGGTGGCCGATTATTTTTATGAATAAGGATGGAGGGACGGGTGTCCAGTATGCGGATGGAAGACGATCCAACGAAAATTGGTTCCCATCTCTGCCTGCTACCTCCATTCTGGGATAAACTACTTGTTCTCCAGAAGAAAGAACCTGTTCAAAGTGGAGTGGAGTAAAATTACAACATTTACTGACTTTACAAAGAAAGATATGTTTAATAATGAGTTATTTACTTTTTCCTCTAAAGAAATAGAATGGTCTGAAGAGAACAGAAAACAGACTTGACATGATCCTTAGGAAAACATGTTGCCATGGTCTTTCTAAACGTGTCAGCAAGTCCTTCCTTCATCAGGCTAGCATGGCCACGTCTCATCGAGTGCTTCTATCAGAGTGAGTGAGCTTCCACCTTCTTTGTCTGGACAAATGGAGCAGGTGGACCCACAGGCAACGTGAAGAATGTCTACGAAAATAAATAAATAAATAAAGGAAGTGGTGAGGACAAATGCTGAGAATGAAATTTTTAGTTGTGCACCATGTTTCCTGACAAAGGTCTTTGTGGGCACTGTGAGATAGGCTGAAGATCACATTAACTTCAAGTAACTTTATGAAATCAGTTTGTGTATTTCTAGTCATGTTTTTATACACTACTTGTATCATTAATGATTGCACACGCGCACACACACACTCACATTTTTGTTTTAGTACTCTCCTGTCTTCTGGTGATTAGTTTAGTCTAAACAGACCTTCATTGTCAGTTAATCTCCTGTCTTCTGGTGATTAGTTTAGTCTAAACAGTCCTTCATTGTCAGTTACTCTCCTGTCTTCTGGTGATTAGTTTAGTCTAAACAGTCTTTCATTGTCAGTTAATTACCTGTTTACTGGAGTCAAGCTCTACTAAAAGAGGAAGCGGCGGGACGAGAAATCAGAGGGTGCGTGGAGCTGAACTGAGCAAGTCGCCTGTCTGCTGTGGCCTCTCTCCCTGCCGCTGCCGGTAAAAACGAACACCATGTCTGGTTTCTCCTGGGCATTCAGCCACCTTTTTATTTCGGCTGTTACCTTTAGTAAGTTATTTCAGTAAGCTCTCCCAAAGGGTGTCAGGGCATTTAAACCTGACCGCACTTACACAAGAAAGAAGTGAAGTCCTGCACGGTTGCCACCCTGGTTTTGCAGTCAGCGTTACTTGATGTACGTGTTTTGGCGCCTCTAAGACTCTCCCACTCTGTTATCCTCGCTCCCCATTTTTTTTGAGGGGGGGCAGAGGATGGATTGGTGAAAAGTAAGGAGAGAAGCCCTTTATAAGGAGATGGAGGGAGGACAATCATTTTTAGGAATAAGCATGGAGGGACGGGTGCCCAGGATGCGGATGGAGGACGATCCGACAAAATTTGGTACCCATCTCTGCCTGCTACCTCCATTCTGGGATAAACTACTCTTTCTTCAGAAGAAAGAACCTGTTCAAAGTGGAGCATACTAAAATTACAACATTTACTGAATTTTAAAAGAAAGATATGTTTACCTTTTCCTTTCAATGAATAAAATGGTCTCATTGAGTGCTTGAACTGGGGTGACTGAGCTTCCATCTCTTCCATGACTTGACAAATGCAGCAAGTGGAGCCGCAGGCAACGTGAAGAACGTTCTAACACGAAAAATAAAGGAGGTGTTGAGGACAGAAGCTGAGAAAGATATGTTAAATTATGGGCAATGCTTCCTGACAAAGTTCTTCTCGCCCACTTACACAAGAAGGAGGAAAAGTCCTGCATGGTTGCCACCCTGGTTTCGGAGTCGGTCCATGTTGTACGTGTTTGGGCGCCTGTCTTTTGTCTTTTGGTAGAGAAAAGGCAGACGCAGGATCAGTGAGTCGAAATTTATGTGACGCCACAAAGGGCTGAGACAGGCTTGTCTATGACTCACAATCCATTCAAATATGACAATCATTTTATTTTCTAAAATCACTTTACATTTAAGTAATGTACAATAATGTACAATAGATCAGTACAAACATACCTGTGTTGTGCTGTGTTTGGGATGAGCAGCTTAGGTTTTCTTGTTTTTTTGTTTTTTTTTTTTTGTTTTTTTTTAAGTTGCCCTCCAGGGATTTAAGATCAGGGGAAGTCGTTAATATTTGTCAATTGTGGGCATGTCAAGCCCTCTGAGAAGTTGCTGTGAGTCAGGGCTATCAAAATAAATTTGTCTAGACTTTTGAGTTTCTCCAGAACAAAGACCTGTGATAAGTAGAGGAGAATAAAATTACATCTTTTTTTTACTTCTGCTATGGCGGCGCGTACACAACACAAGGCTCAGCGTCTCTATGGTATTTAGCGTTTCTCTATCTAGTCCTGACCAGATTATTCGTCCAGAAATATACTGCGTTGCTGTTTTACAGCAAACAGGAGCTTCTGGACATTTAGAATCAAAATTGCGACCGCATTATTGTCGATCTCCCACTCATCCCAGAGATCGCCAGAACATTGGAGGTTTCTCACTCTTCCCGACCGGGCGGAAGAGCACGCAGGCGGCACCGAGAACGCAAACAAAAGTGGGGTAGGCGCGGTGCGCTGCGAGCGAAGCTAAAGCTAACACCACATCGGCTGCCCTTCCCCAGCATTTACCTCGCCAATGTTCGTTCGCTGACCAACAAAATGGATGAAATACGGCTCTCTATCACCAACAACAGACGGATCATGGATGCAAATGTTATGATTTTCACCGAAACCTGGCTGAATAACAGCTGCCCATACAATGCTAATGAGTTAGCAGGACATCATACACATCGATCCGACAGGATAGCAGACGAATCTGGCAAGACCAGAGGTGGAGGTTTGTGCATTAATATCAACAAAGCTTGGTGCTCTGACTCTGCCACAACCGAGACTCAATGCTCATCTAATGTGGAGTTTTTAATGGTCAAATATAGACCTTATTATCTCCTCAGAGAACTCACCTCTATCATGCTAACGGCGGCAGTGTATATCCCCCGGATGCTAATGCTAGGCTAGCTATGGAAGAAGTTTATATAGCCATTAGAAAAATACCAAACCAAACACCCTGAGGCGGCTTTTATTGTTGCTGGTGACTTCAATCAGTCCAACTTGAAGACAGTCCTCCCCAGATTCCACCAACATGTTTCCTGTCACACCAGAGGGAACAATATTTTGGACCATGTTTATTCCAATCTGGCTGGAGCATACAAAGCAACACCCCTCCACAACATTGGACAATCTGACCATCTTTCCCTGTTCCTCATACCTCGGTACTCACCACTTATTCAGTGTGTGTGTCCCAGATGGGACAGATGCTGTGCTTCAGGACCGGTTTCTAAACACTGACTGGAATATGTTCAGCCACACAGACTTGGACCAGTATGCCTCATCTGCACTGGACTACATCTCCACGACCATTGACACTGTCACCACTCAGAAACGGATCACTCTGTACCCCAACCAGAAGCCTTGGATGTCCGTCTGCTGCTGAAGGCTCGCAACACTGCCTTCAGGTCAGAAGATACACAGGGCTACAGTACAGCCAGGGCTGAGCTGAAGAGGGGCATCAAAAAAGCCGAACTCCACTACAAAGGGAGGTAGAAGGAGACTTCGCAGGCTCCAACCACCGACGTTTGTGGCAGCGACTACAGATCATCACTGACTACAGGACCAACAACCCCTCCCCTCCCTCCTCTGATGTCACCTTTCTTAACAGGCTTAACAACTTTTACGCCCGTTTTGAAAGGGGGAACCCAACAACTGTAACCAAATCAGAGGTAACCTCAGGCCACCAACCACTGACTCTATACCCTACTGATGTAAAAATGGCATTGAGCAGAATTACAGTCCACAAGGCTGCGGGCCCTGATGGCATCCCAGGACGTGTTCTCCGAGCGTGCTCAGGGGAACTGGCAAGAGTGCTGACGGACATATTCAATCTGTCCTTGGCTTGTGCTGTGGTACCGACCTGCTTCAAATCCACATTCATCATTCCAATACCCAAAATCACTAATCCATCACGCCTCAATGACTACCGGCCGGTAGCTTCACATATTGCGTAATCGACACCCCGGTACCATTTCATCCAATCTCAAAATACAGGCTTCCTAACCTTCCCACGACAGAACACAGTTCAGGTGCGTCAGCTCACACATTGTTTACATCTCAAACCAGTTGTCACCTATGACATCTTTTATCCATAGATCCATCCATCCATCCATTTTCTGCCACTCATCCGAGGTCGGGTAGCGGAGGCAGCAGCTTCAGAATCAGAATCAGAAATCCCTTTATTGTCATTGTACAGTGTGCAACGAGATTAGAGAGCTCCCCTCTCCAGTGCAATACAACAATAATTTAATCAAATATATAAATTAGATAAGAGAATAATGTGATGGAATATAAGACGAAATTGGATAAATAAAACACATTACGTCGCTGTTCTGCAAGGTAAGGGTGGTCGTGTGTGTGTGTGAGAGTTCAGAATGGTGATGGCGCTCGGAATGAAACTGTTTTTCAGTCTATTAGTCTTTGATTTGATGCACCTGTAGCGCCTGCCAGAGGGCAACAGGTCCAACAGGTGTGAGTTCGGGTGAGTATTGTCTTTGACGATATTGAGAGCTCTGCTGAGGCACTGGGTGGTGTAGACGTCCGACAGGGAGGGGAGAGGGCAGCTAATAATCCTCTGAGCCGTTTTTACCGTCCTCTGGAGCCTCACTCGGTCTACCTCAGTGCAGCCTCTGTACCAGGTGTTGACACAGTAGGTCAGCAGGCTCTCACTGTACGAGTGGTTGAAGGCCAGCAGCAGCTTCCTGTCCAGGTTGAATTTCCTGAGGACCCTCAGGAAGTATATACGCGGGTGAACATTCTTTAACACTGCTGTGGTGTTGTGTGTCCAGGAGAGGTCATCGGAGATCTGTACTCCCAGGAACTTGAATGTGTGGACCCTCTCCACACACACGCCTTTGATGTAGAGGAGGGGTGGCACAGTCCTGTTCCTCCTGAAGTCGATGACGATCTCCTTTGTTTTTGCAATGTTGAGCTGTAGTCTGTTTTCCTCACAGCAAGCCGTTAGTCTCTGGACCTCCTCTCTGTAAGCTGTCTCGTCACTTTTTTTTTTTTTTTTTGCCAAGATGGCGGCGCGCATGGACGCAGCGGCTAACGGCTCTCCCAGTGCTCTTTATTTTCATTTATGTTTGCACGGTCTTATTAACACCAACTGTGGCACAGGATCGACACACACAACCACAGCAGTGGTAAAGAAGGTCCACCAGCGTCTGCACTTCCTGAGAGTCCTCAGGAAATTCAACTTGGACAGGAAGCTGCTGCTGGCCTTCTACCACTCGTCCATCGAGAGCCTGCTGACGTACTGTGTCTCCAGCTGGTACAGCGGCTGCACTGAGGCGGACAGAGTGAGGCTCCAGAGGACGGTCAAAACAGCGCAAAGGATTATTCACCTGGTTCCTGTGCCTGAACCTCTTCATCTGGCATGCTGATACCATTCCGTCAGCCACCGTCGCTGCTGTCTTATAAACAAACGTAGAAAACAAGGAAAACAAAAATTAAACACATTCAAGGTATAGCAGAGTTAGGAACGTTAAGCCCATAGTGTATTACATCAAATAAAATCAGCTCTCTTCGGAGAAATGAAAGTTATCCATTTGCGCCAAATTTGGTAGAATTTGTCCTTCTGAAATCTTAATTTGATAAGTCAACTTCTCCATTTTAAATATTTCCAAAATTATCCCGTACCAATCCTCTAATGTAGGCTGAATTGGGCTCTTCCATCGTCTTGTTATCGTCTTCTTACCGGCTACCAGGAGCATTTGCAACAACCTCATTTCTCTTTGTTCCAGAGTAGTAACATGACCAAGGTACAAGACATCAAACCTCAGAGGAATTTGCTCAATAAATAAAACACTCAAGGACGTCTGGACACCCTTCCAGAAAGCCTTTACCTTAGGACAGTCCCAAAAGACATGGTAGTGGTTGGCAATTGTCGAGCCACAGTCTCTCCAACATGGTCTGTCCACACCCTTGTATTTTTCCTGATATGGGGTCCTAAAGTATCTGATGATATTCTTCCAGCAATGTTCCCTCCAGTCCATAGAGCTGGTTGAGGAGCATTGGAAGGACCAGATGTCGCCCCACGCCTCCTCTGAGATCCTCAGTCCAGACTCCCTCTCCCATTTTTGTTTGACGTACAAAGTGTCATCAGGGGTGGCAAGGCGTAAAGCCATGTACAATTTGGAAATAGTTTTTGTGGGAATCACAGACTTCGTTGTTTTTAAAATTTGGGAAAAGCCAGATTTGCTGGCTGAGAAATTGGTCCTCTTACATTCATGCGGAATATATGATGGTAGTTGCAAATACTGTGAAAATCGCTCTGGGCTATACCGTATCTGTTCCGCAAGGCTTCAAAGCCGTGGATAGCGTCCTTGTGAGTAAGTGAAAAAAACGTGAGGCCGTCTTTGTCCCACAATTTAAAGCTAGGGTCGGGGCGGAGCCGCGATCCAAAATGGCTGCTTAGCCTCTCTGTCTCTGTACAACCCTGCAAGAAAATACTTGGTGACCCAATATATACTTTTTACATCACCGGACAAACATGTCTAAAGTCAACCCAGTTAAAGACTGTGAAATATTTACCCGAAAACGCGCCCTTCAGAAGTTAAAAAGCGCCGCTCCGAACGAACAAAACGACGAGGCTGACGCCGATATGTCGGAACTAGCGACGGTGCTTGTGGAGCTAAAATCACTTCGGACTGAAGTCCGCGCTGAATTCGGAGGATTTGGATCCAAGCTTGACAACATGAACGAACGTCTGGAGAAAATGACCACCTCAGTAGTTGCTTTGGAAAGCAATGTGACGGAAGTCAAGAAAAACGTGGCCGCTAATGCCACTCGAATGGAGGAAGCTGAAAACCGGATTATGTCAGCAGAAGAGCAGCTGGAAAAAAGCAAGATCGACTTATCTCAAGCTATGAAACGCATTTCTTTTCTCGTATCAAAGACAGATGATCTGGAAAATCGCAGCAGACGAAATAATTTACGGCTGATTGGACTTCCAGAGGGCGCAGAGGGAAGTCATTCATTGATGGAATTTATACGGGAGATGCTCCCATGCTGGCTAAAGCTGGAGCCTAATCAAACGTTCATGCTGGAGAGAGCCAACCGGACCCTGGCCCCCCCTCGACCGGGTCGGAACCGGCCGATTATCATTCGATTCGTATGGTATCAAGATCAGGAACTGGTGTTTCGTACAGCCAAACGGTGTGACATCGCTCACAACGGTGACAGGCTTTTTCTCACAGAGGACCTCTCGGCGGAAACCATGAGACAACGGTACGACTTCAATGACATAAAAAAAGTCTTCGTTGAGAAGGGTACATTTCATGGATTCACATGCAACCCTTGTAGGATAAGAGTCCTCCACAGAGGAAAAATTCTTTTTTCTCGTCACCGAAAGCTGCAGAGGAGTTCCATCGTGAAAATGGATGTGATGACACACAATAACATATAACATATAATAACAATGCATATTACTTGAAAATGGTTCCAATTTTTGTTTAATCTATATATTTATTGTCTATTAATATCTTTGGGTTAATAGTATATTTAATGCTATAATATGCAGGGTTGCGTGACACATTTCTTTTGAATCTTTTTTTTGGAACTCCAGGGTCAGGCTACCATAGCTCGAGCTGCTCCTCCTTATGGTGGATCAGTGTCACCCCCATAGTTTAGTTTTGAATAAGGGTGGGGCTTTAAATGTTAAATTTGTGTCTTTATTGTTTTGTACGTGTGTTATTTTGTGTGTATGTGTGTCAGGCTACTTCACTTGATAAGAATACAATGTATGTAAAGTGTTCTCTATATTATTGCAAACACTATGTATGGAAAAAAGAAATCTACCCAGCGTTAGAAATATATTGGTGACAAGCTGGAACGTTAGAGGATTGCGACGAAAAAGCAAATTAAAACAAATCATGAATAGGGTGAAGCATATTAAATCTAATATAGTATTTTTTCAAGAATCCCATTTGACACCCTCAGACATTAAATTTATTAGTAATCGATGGCCTGGACAGGTGTTACATGCGTCATATAACAATTATGCAAGAGGGGTTATTATTTTGATCCATAAGGATATACCTTTTCAACTGGAAAAAACAATATCAGACCGGGGAGGTAGATATGTAATTGTTCAGGGCAAAGTACTTTCTCTTAAATTGAACTTGGCATGCTTATATGGCCCTAATGAGGATAACCCTAAATTCTTTGAAGATTTTTTTCTGACTGTATCTACACTACCTGGAAGTTCTATCATTGGGGGAGACTTTAACTGCACTTTGAACCCCACAATTGATCGCTCTACAGGCCTTGACACCACTAAGACTCAAACTAGGAAATTAATTAAACAGTACATGGATGATTAAAACTTGGTGGATATATGGAGGGAACGGAATCCTGGTAAAAAAGAATACTCGTGTCATTCAGCCGCATTTAAGTCCCGTTCCCGCATTGATTATTTTCTTGTTTCTCTGGGTCTTATATCCAACATTAAAGATTGCTGGTATGATAGTATTTTACTTAGTGACCATGCCGCTATCTCATTAACTGTGCACATTGAGAATTGTTTTCATAATCTACCGAATTGGCATCTGCGGGCGACCTGGTTGCAAAATGCTGATTTTGTCAAACATGTAGGAAGTAAGATTGATGCCTATTTTGAACTGAATAATCATGAAACTTCGGCTGGTATACGATGGGAGGCATTTAAAGCCTATATCAGAGGAGAAATTATCAGCTATACGAGTTTTAAGTTGAGACAAAAAAGAATAGTGATGGATGGTTTAGAAAAACACATTAAAGAGCTGGAAACTAATCTTAATACAAATGATGATCCTACACAAGAAAGAGACCTGCTCCTTCTCAGAGCTGAATATAATAAATTGTCGTCTGATAGAGTAGCTAATAGTCTTTTGTGGTTGAGAAGGGCCGATTATGATCAAGGCGAGAAAGCGGGTAAGTTGTTATCTTGGCAAGTTAAAAAAAGACATACCGACAGAGCTATCAAGAGCATTACAACCTCATTGGGAAATATATCTATGGATCCATTGGAAATTAATGATACCTTTAGAGAATATTACCAATCTCTGTATAAATCCGACATGTCAAAAACACCAGAAGATCAAAATGAATTCCTGGATCAGTATCAGTTTAAAATATTACCAGATGAATTTAAAAAAGAACTTGATAGCGATTTAGAAATTGAAGAAATTTCTGAAGCCATTCAAAGTACAAAAAGTGGCAAAACTGGTGGAAATGATGGACTGCCCATTGAATTTTATAAAACTTTTAAAGAAAAGTTACTTACCCCTTTATTGAACATGTATAATGGCTCACTTCAAAGTGGGATACTCCCGCCCTCCTTACGTCTGGCGATTATAACACTCATTTTGAAACCGGGAAAGCCCCCAATGGAATGTTCATCTTTTAGACCAATAAGTTTAATGAACTGTGATACTAAAATATTGTGCAAATTATTGGCTAAGAGGTTGGAAAAACACATACCATATCTGGTACATCATGATCAAAATGGTTTTGTACAGAAGCGTCAGGGATTTCATAATATACGACGAGTCTTGAATATTATACATGAAAAGTACAATACTAAGGATATGGCATTGCTGTCACTAGATGCCAGACAGGCCTTTGATAGAATAGAATGGCCATATCTATTTAGTTTACTGCCGAGATATGGACTTGGTGCTAACTTTCTCAGATGGGTAAAACTGCTATATACTGGCCCGATGGCTAGTATATTAACAAATAACATTGCTTCAAAGCCAATCACTCTAGAACGATCTACTAGACAAGGATGCCCTCTATCACCTATGTTGTTCATTCTTGCCATAGAGCCCTTTGCGATGACGGTTAGAACGCATACGAGTATAGAAGGGATTAATTTAGGGGGGCAGGAACATAAAATATCATTATATGCTGATGATGTCATTCTTTTTTTAACAAACTTACACAATAGCGTCCCAAGTCTTATTAGCTATATAGACATATTTGGAAAATTATCTGGTTATGATATCAATTACTCAAAATCATCAATACTATTTCTAAACAAGGAAGAAAGGACAAACCCAACCGTAAAAACACCTTTTATTAACGCAAAAGAAGGATTTCTTTACCTCTGGGTGCAAATAACACCTTCAATTAAAACAGTGGTCCCTTCCAACTATGACCCTTTGATTGCAGAGATGAAGGAAACGCTGGATCGTTGGATGACTTTGCCTATATCAATAATTGGACGGATTAATTTGATAAAAATGAATATACTACCAAAGTTTTTATATTTATTTCAGTCAATTCCACTGCAATTGTCAAATGCATTCTTTAATAAGATTAACAACACCTTTAGCACATTCATTTGGAGTAGTAAAAAACCCCGGTTGAGATTGCGACTACTCTACCTCCCATATGAACGAGGAGGACAACGGTTTCAGAATTTAAAATGGTATTATTGGGCTGCGCAATTGCGATCTATGGTGTTTTATTTTACAAATGAGATGAATCCATCATGGCTGTCTATCGAACAAGCCTCAGTGTCACTTCCCCTAAAGCTCTACTTATACTCAGCAAACCATAAAACCCTAAAAAAGGAGACTAAAAACCCGTTTGTGAAAAACTCTATTGATATCTGGTATAAAGCACATCATCATATTAAAGACACTCCTCTAATTTCACGTTTTACCCCTTTGAGGGGTAACTTAAATTTTGTGCCTGGCAGGGCAGATGGGGGTTTTAGGATATGGACAGAAAAGGGTAGTGGAAGTGTGGGTGATTTATATAATAACGGTATATTGCTTACATTTGAAGAACTTGTACATAAATAGCAAATTCATAAAAAGCATTTCTTTAAATATCTGCAACTCATACATTTCATATCTGCAAAATACAAAACGATCAACATAGAACCTCCCCTTTCAAATTTGGAACGTCTGACACTTTCACACAGTGATGATAAAGGTTTAATTTCTGTGTATTACAACCTTTTGGTAACCCATGATGATGAATCCTCTATTGATAGATTACAGGCATGGAATTCTGATTTTGAGGAGGCTGTAACAGAGGAAGAATGGCATAGGGCATGCCTTAAAGCCCAGAAACAAACTGTTAATACTAGAATGAGACTATTACAGTATAAATGGCTGATGAGAACATACATTACACCTGTAAAACTGAACTCATGGTCTCCTGTTATACCAGACACCTGTATTAAATGTGTAGAGGGACGGGGTTCCCTCTTCCATTGCGTTTGGGAATGTCCGAAATTGCAAAAATATTGGAGAGGAGTAGGACAGACATTGTCAACTATAGTTGGAATTAACATACCTCATGTTGTGAAACTTTTTGTGCTGGGCATCTACCCCAAAGACTTTGTGGCTTGCACAAACATAACTACTTTGATTGACTTTGGATTGCTACAGGCCAGGAGACTCATTGCATTATACTGGAAAAAAACGGACGCACCTTCACTGGATCACTGGATAAAAGAACTGACAAACAATATGGCAATGGAAAAACTGACGTATGTCATGAGAGGGAGAGCAGAGGAGTTTGAGGAAATGTGGAAACCTTTACAAAATTTTGTGGGCCAGTGGGGTGCTCAACCACCCACTGTGCTATAACATAGTCTGAAGCTGCGTGTTTTATTTTATTTATTTACTTTTTTGTTTATTTTCTGTTGTTGTTGTCATGTGTATAATGTGTGAAAAAGTAATAAAAATATTGTAAAAAAAAAAAAAAAAAAAAAAAGCTAGGGTCAAGTTTATCAGGGGAAAGTCAGAATCGTAAGCTAACCATCTAAATATCTTCAGCATCTCGTGAGTCCCACAAAAACTCATCACTCTCTGCCAGACCCGAAGCGTGTGGGTCAACCATGGGTTCCCTACTTTAATCAAATGCTCCATCAAGCCCCTATCTGCTATCGCAGCTTGGATAGGAAATTGTCAGGTTTAAAAGGTCCTGACGCCTTCATTAGACTGAATTAAATGCAGAGAACCAGAGGAATAACCAGGGAAGGTTTTGTCTTTTCTCCATCGCGATGGGAGGAGAAGCCAGGAAGTGAAGTAGACGTCTTGCCAGTTCACTCTCCCGCACTCTCACTGACTCCTTCGCCCATCCCTCTGGACTTTATTCAGAGAAAAACGAAACCTATGGAAAGTGAAACTTAAAACAAGCGTGTGGGTGTGCGCATGTGTGCTGAAGCAATGATGTGCGTGTCTGTGATTGTGTGTGTAATTATCATTGATACAAATAGTGTATAAAAAACATGATTAAAAATACACAAACTATTTACATACTCTCACATTTCCCCCCTGTTTGTCGGATTTAAATCATGTCCATACGGCTTTAAGATGAGTCATCAGGGAATAAAACATATAAAAATACATTTCAATGTGCCTAGTGAAAAATAACAAAACTGTCTCCACGCAGAGCTTGTCTCTGGGGGACTCGATGCAGGCCCCTTGCCTCGCTGTAGGAGGAGACAGCCGTCTTTACCTCCCGGATCTTCGTGTGTGGGGCTTGGGCGACAAGTCCATATTCATTTTACGTTTCAGTGTCCAGTTCGAGTTCGTCATTGTCCAGTTCGAGTTTGTCATACTCAACATCAATCAGATTGTAATGTTACTTTTGGGCAACAAACATGCAATTAATCATCATTTTTGTCATAAAAATAATGCAACAAAAACAGACTACACATAACAAAAAATGAAAACCATAATTATCCCGATATATATTGTGTCTTTCAAATTCTTCATAGTGGTCATAACATCAATAATTGTTTCATTTTTAAAACTTTAAATGCAATTATGTTCTTCAATCAAGGTTCAAATTTCTTTATGTACGTCATTAATTTCCAAACCATATCTAATCTTTTTATTCTGTGGCTTCAACATTCGTATCTGTGGCTGGTGGTGTGGTTCTGATGTGCGTGTGGTCCGAGATTGTGACTCGGGGAGGGATTCGCGTTGCTAGGCCTTTAGCTGGAAACCGGTGAAGCTTGTACTGCAACTGGTGGATCCAGCTGCCACGCCCCGCGACCTTTGCAGCGTCGGGGTCACCGCCATCATCTGGCGAGGGCCATCTCAGCATTCACTTCCCCCCAACGGAGTCGTTTCAACACCTTGAAGAAGAGTTGGTCTCCCACACGGACGTGATTTCTGTAAATCAGAACACACTTGACCAGTATTTGCGTCTTTTGCATCTTTTTCGGTCAAACATGTTTTTTGTTGGTGGTTCTGATGAACCTGAGAGTCTATAGGGGATAGTGTCCTTCCTTCGGCTGGCATTGTCCTCATTGCTGTGATTGAAACACATTCTGGCCATTGTCTCCTTTTTTTTTTTTTTTTCCATTAGTGCGTTCCACAAGTCCTGCAGACTGTATGCACAGTGACGCTTTGAGTCCATTTTTTAACAACTGTCTCACTTGTTACAGCATCATTCACAAAATGCATCATTTTCACTTCAAATCACTTCTTGAAATTCCAAATGTCAGGATAATTTGATTACACAACACTTTTCCCAATCGTTTTTAGCATCAGCATGTGTTGTTGGAAACAACTTGATCCATTTTGAAAACATATCAATCATAGTCAAACAATATTGCAACCCAAACAAATAACAGTGTCCAAAAAAAATTTTTGTTGAAAAGTCTGTATGTGGGAACAATTCCATATGATATCTCCTCCCTGTTGAGGCACGACGTCTGCTCGTGTCTCACTCAATGTTTGCATCATTGTCCACCCAATGTGCATGTTCAATTAGTGGTGCCTTTTTCCCTGGCCTGAGATCAACTTGTCAAGTTGATTTACTGTGTGTGTGCGTGTGTGTGCGTGTGTGTGTGTGTGTGTGCTTTCATTAAACCTCTTGTGCTTTGTTGACTCTGGGGTTATGGCTTGGCTCCAGCCTTTATTCAATCGTAATCGTGTCATTTTCTGTCCAGAAAATTTTTTTTTATTTACAAATACTTATTTAGACGTGCTTTATGCACAATTTTACTTTTATCTTTTGTGATTTTTAAAGCACCCGTTCGCCCAAAATCAACAGAACACAAGAACATCTTATCTTGACTGTGAGTTCACATTGTAACCATACAGCTCATACAAGATGGGAAACTCCAAATTTTAATTAGCTCACAACCGCCTACGCTCTTCCTGCTTATCCTAACAATTTCTCTCTTTTACAAGTTATCTGTTGGTATCGCACTACTAATACTCCCATCGCATAAAAGTCAGCGTGATTTCTTCCTACAACCTTGGTTCTCAGACACTTTCTTATCAGTCTGGAAGGTGCACCTGGTCTTCAAGTCCTACACGTCTTAACTCCTCCAGTCGGGAGGAAAATATGTCAAAAAGTCAAGTCATGGGTTTGGTGAAAATTTGGACGGCTCCACAGTCGTGTGGCGCCTTCTAAATGGTGCGTGGAAAAAGAATGGCGCTGGGCTTAAATGCACCGCACCTTATTAATGTAATGTTACAATTAAATCGCCGTGCAATGTGAATGTCGTGTGATGGAATGTCATTTTTTCATTCCTTAAAGCAGCAGTGAAAGCTCTTGATCACACTCTTAAATGGTTCTCTGCCACGAAATCCAAATTGTTGTGACTATTATGCAAATGGATTCACTTTCCTGTGTTTCTGCAGCAACACAAGTCCATGAAGCCATTTTTTGCAGTCACTGTTTGCCCAAATGGCTTATAATAATAATTTGGTAGTGCATTAAGATGCTTTGTAAATACAATCTTGCAGTGTATCTCCACAAGTTCCAACATACACAACCCATTTTATGGCCATGATACTATTGTTTTAAACTCACCCTAAGCCTGTTGGGCTCTTTCTCTGCCGCATAAATTACAGCCCTGAGAGACTTTGGGCTCCAACTTTATCTATGAAAGGTCAGGGACTTAATGGAGGTCATGAAAGTGCCAAGGAAGGTGTTTACACAACAGTGGTCTGGCAAAGATTTATTACTATTTTTCTTCCCGCTTATCACTGACAATGCGTCCTTTTAAAGTTTTGACTCTTGTTTAAATTCGCCCTTGCTTATTGATTCTGATATTAAAGTCCAATTGTCAGTGTATCACGGCCTAATAAGCAAAACGCATGTTGATGTAGAAGTCCTTCTACACACACTTTTTATGTTAGTTTTTTTCTTTCGCCATGTGATCTTCTGTTGCTTCTCTCTTCGTCCTGAAAAGTAATTGTTTATCACAAGACTCTCTGCTTCCTTCTTTTTTTTAAATGTTTTCTCTTTTCCTTCCTTCTGCTCAACACGTTCAAGCTTTTTGTGCATAATTTAGAATCTTCTTTTCCATTTTACAAGTTGGCCAATTTAAATTAGGTTGTTTTATTTGAAAAGCCTGTAATTCTCTTTTTCCTTTTTCACATAATCACAAATTTCTTATCACAAAATGAACATGTTAATTCTACTTCAAAGTGGACAAGTACACATCAATGTTATTTGCAATTTCTAATTTCTTCTCTGCTTTAATGAAAATTATAGCCCTTGCCAAATTTTTCCTGTATCATTTATATTTCTGCATTTCATTGCATCTCTGGCCTACTTTAATATAAACATGATCAACTGGAATATGAAATCTAAAATATTTATTTCTTCAATTCACCAAAAAGCAAAATCTAATTTCTATCCTCCTCCTCACAGGAGCCTCTCCACAGTCTGCTCCTAATTTCCAAATTCACTGTAGTTTTTCCACAACCACTCAAACCTACCAATGTCTCGAATCAAAATTTAAAAAATCAAGAAACACCTATGTTTTTGCAAAAATTCCTCATGTTCACTTTCAGAAGCTTCATCCAATTGTTAAAATTTCATAACACCTACTTCTCCCTTTCTGAAGGAGACGCAAGTATACAATTAAGTAAAAACCATCATCAAAATGATATATCTTGTCTATTGAATCATGTAAATATAAATTATCTCATCACTAAACTTTTTCTGTAAATTAATCACATCCCCACAACTTGGGCTCTCATTATTCTGTAAAAATAAAACTAATTTCAATTCATGCAACCAACTCAGTGTCCTTCTGGGTCCCTCAACCACACAGGTTCTAATTCTGTTACTCTGTTCCATTTTTCCCCTTGCAAATCTGACTATGGCCCCTTTCTCACTTGCCCTATCATTTGAAATTGATTTATTATAAGCAATCCTATCTGCACCAATGTCACATAAAAAGGGTAATTGGTGTCCCATTACCAATACGGTTATTTCAGCTCAATCATTTAATCAAAAGCCAATATCTTTTGTAAATTTAGGAGAACCTCTTCATTTAAAAACTCATCTGTTCTTTAATCTTTCTATCTTAGTCATGCTGAAGGCTGCTTCTCCTCAAGGCAATTTCTTGCTATCTGGTCTTCTTTTAGTGTGGTCTTCCTGTGTGGTTGACGGCAGTTTCTGGCAAAGTGTCCTGATCTGCCACAACTGTAAAAAATATCATCTCCGGTGGGAAGGCGTCCTTGTCTCAGCCTCTTCCACCCTGATAAAAGACATTCTGACCTTTATTTTGATAAAAAGTGTCTATAGACCTCTGTTTCTTTTTATTTTCTATCTTCTCAGCATGGAGGGCGTGATTTACATACTCCTCCAGGGTACCTGTTGGCAGGCAAATGTAATGTTTATTTACCCACTTATGAAATTCCTCTCTTGATCCTGCATGTAAAGCATTCTTCAACTGCTGTTGAAATGCCCCATCCACATCACCATCTTCCTGCAGCCCGCTGTGGTTTTGAAACACAGCTGTCATTCTCACTTTGTATTGCCCAAATGTCTCATCTTTTCTGTTTCTTGTCACCCTCTTCTCTTTTTAAGGCTACCCTCATCCAATATTCTGTTTCCTCAAAGCCATTTTTCTTCATCTTTTTGTGGTCTTTCTTTGTCTTTGCTATGATTGATTTCTGCAATGCGGCTATTTTTCGTGTTTTTAACTGACCATTAAAACTATGTTCAGCTTTCCATGAGTCTAAATACTGAATTTTATCAAGATCCTGTTTTTTGATGAACTTCCTTATCTTCACTCATCTTTTTAAATCAGCCTAGGCGTCTGGGTTCAATTTCTTTATTTTTCAGAAAACGCACATCAGGCTATTTCTCTCTTTTCTTTTAAGCCTATCCCGTTGTATAAGTTATTTTATTTAATTTCAAATTTAAATGAATTTATCTCCTCAAATCATCTTTATTAATTTCTTTTGTAAATTGTAAATTTGGGAATTATTTTTCTCAATAAGATCTCGTCACTCATAAGTAGCCTTTTGTTGGTTACTAATCCTTGATTCCATTTTATCTCTACTTCATCAATCCTTTTAGCATAATTCCAACCACTTTGATCACTCTCCCTGACATTTAGACACACAGACAGACACACAGACAGACACACAGACATATACACGGGCCCACAAAACGACACACACAGTTCTCAACACTGAACAACTTCAAACAAGAATAACATGTTAGTCATAACAGCAACACAATCCATCTTTATCTTTTGCCCATAATAAATACTTTAATTTATCTAATATCGCTCATAATTATGTATGTGCAGCCCTGTAGGGCGAGTGCAGCCTCTGCCACAAATGCACACTGTCACTTATACACGCAGCACATTGAGGTGAGCGCTTTTTTGGTTTATCTATCTTTTATTGGGGTTTTTTGTCTTATCGATGCAGTTCTGTCTGATCTAGTTCTCATTCTATGTGGCGTTACCTGATAATGTGGGTGGTGGGGGGGTAATTCAGGATGCAGGGGGCAGTTGCAACCCCGCCCCTTCTTTACCTTCTTCAACAACACTCTCTGTCATCCTCAAATACTATTTCTGTTTATAACCCTTATTGCATTATACGGGATAAAATACCAAATGGTATTTGTAATCCCCAATCACACCATTCACTCACTTTGCATACAGCAAAATGATCATTCCACATCTGGTGTTGTGTGTGCGGGTTTTTTTTTTTTTTTTTTTTTTCTTCAGCTTCTCTGCAAATTCTTCTCTTTTGCTGTTGTCTGGTCAGCTACTTCTCCAAACCCACACACACACACGCACGCTCTTTCTCACTGACTCAACCCTTGTTCCTTTGTTCACACACACACAGCTGCACAGCCCCCAAAACACTTCAAATAAAAACCACCGAAAATAATGCCTTATTATTCCCTGAATTTCAATGTGAAATTGTGAGTAAGACCTTCTCCTGATTGCCACTCTTTTCCATTGTCGACACCGGAGGGAACCTTTTAATTTTCGCGGAAACTTTGTCTCCCTTCTCTAGGCGGATCAATCTCTAAAATGTGCTCAGTTTATGGCCAAATTCGCTACCATCGACGCCGAGGAACAAATCAATTTGTTCACCGTGCTATCCGTGTCTAAAATTTGCTCAGTTTCAACGAGTTATGGTCAATTCGCTACCGATGAGTTATGGCCTAATTCGCTACCGATTATTTTTACATAACTCCTTGGACTAGCACGATGCAGTTTTTGTTACCGTACTGACTAAACGGTCGAGGCCCGGCCTCTGCGCGCGCTTGTCTTACCCACCTCTTCCACTCCCCTTCCAATTATTTTAATATTTTAAAATTTAAAATGGTGGCACAAAATAATTTGAAAAACAATACCTGGCTTCCTCCGGATCCGCCTGGTCCGACAGGGAACCGACATCCGGGCGGACGGCCGCGCCGCAGCTCAGGGACCCGCTTTCAAATGGTGAAGCGCTGACGTCAGATTCGTTGGCCCCCGAAATATCCAGCGACGTTCGTCCGTCCGGGTGTGGCTCCCGGGTTGACCGGCACCAATAAATGTCAGGTTTAAAAGGTCCTGACGCCTTCATTAGACTGAATTAAATGCAGAGAACCAGAGGAATAACCAGGGAAGGTTTTGTCTTTTCTCCATCGCGATGGGAGGAGAAGCCAGGAAGTGAAGTAGACGTCTTGCCAGTTCACTCTCCCGCACTCTCACTGACTCCTTCGCCCATCCCTCTGGACTTTATTCAGAGAAAAACGAAACCTATGGAAAGTGAAACTTAAAACAAGCGTGTGGGTGTGCGCATGTGTGCTGAAGCAATGATGTGCGTGTCTGTGATTGTGTGTGTAATTATCATTGATACAAATAGTGTATAAAAAACATGATTAAAAATACACAAACTATTTACATACTCTCACAGAAATTGAGATGATAGACCACACTCGAACACTTTCCATGTAGCGGTGTATGCATCGTTGTACTAGTGAAGAATAGGAGTTATTTGAGTGGCATAATAATAATTTCTTAATGAGGGGAGGCCCAAACCTTCCTTTGGGAATTGGAGGGTGGCATATCTAATCCTAGGTTTATGGCCCTGTCAAATAAACCTGGAAATCCACTTGTCCCATTCTCTAAATTGGTTCTCGCTAACCTCAACAGGTAAACTCCTAAATAAACAGCGTTTATCCTTGAACGAAGACTCAGGAAAGGGCACCAAATTCCACCTGTGTGGAATCTGTCTTGATATTGAACGATATTGGTAGGTAATTTGCCCGGAGGAGTTCTGAGAGATCCTCAGTTAGTTGTATCCCTAAGTATTTAATATTTCCATTTTCTCTATTTAATTTGAAGCCTCTCTGTAATGTCTCTGTGGCCGTAAAATTTTGTGTGTTTTATGTGTTTTTAAGATGTTAACTTTGTAACCTGAGAGCTGACCAAATTTGGCAGGGTTGACATCAATTCGTAAAACGAGCTCTCTGGCTCCCCCAGACAGACCAGGACATCATCAGCAAACATTGCCGCTTTGTGTTCGACTCCTAATATTGCTACACCTTTGATATTTATATTGGCAATTGTGGAATAAAGACGTACTTCCAGTCAGTCGTGTGTGCTGCTTTTGACTGCCACGTTGGTGACCCCGATATTGAATATTTTTCAAGTAGCAGATGAAGAGGTGTCTTGTGTTGTAATATGAAATGCCCAAATAAATAAAGTTGTATTGTATTGTCTTTCTCTGCCATGGTGCCCCAACTACGGCAACATGCAGCAGTCGCCGATACCGTGAGGCTGCGGGATTTCTGGCAGAGCGACCCGGCTTTGTGGTTTCAGTTGAAGCGCTTTTCCACCTACGAGAAATCACCACTGATGAGCCGAAGTACGACATGGTTGAGGTGTCCCTCGACCAACTGACTACACATCGTGTTACACAGGTATTGCGAGCACCTCTACAAAGGGGGTAATACGATGCACTCAAAGAGCTTCTGCGCAAAAGGTTCTGTTTATCGGAATCTGAGAAAGCAGACGGGCTCCTTTCCCCGCCTGGATTGGGCAATGGCACTGCAGTTGAGCTCATGGACAAAATGCTGTCGGTGTTAGGATTTTCCCGCACGTTTTCCTAAGATAGTTACCGTCTCTGGTGCACGAGGTGTTGGCTAACTCCGCTGGTCTGGCAAGCCGCGATTATTGAGGCTAGGCTAAAGAAGCAGAGTGAGTTCTGATGGCTACAAGTCAGTTCGCTGCGCCATGTGTGGCGGCCGATTCCCCCCCATGAGGTGACGTCAGACATGGGATCCAACAGTGGATCTCGTAGTACACTGAGTATAATGACAATAAAGGGCATCCTGATTCTGGTCACCAGAGTGGTTGTACGAAAGCGGAACGAGAAGGCACTCTGCTTCTTCCATCAGTGATTCGGCACCAATGCTCAGTGTTGTGTTCCCCCTTGCCTACGAGCCGCTCGGAAACTAACGCGGGCGTTCAGTAGCCGCTGTGCCCACCGGAAACGAAAGCGAGCTGATTTGCATCACAGACTTGTCGTCAGGAAGACGTTTCCTGGTGAATTGCCACCAAACCGGATCCCCTCATTGCCTTGGCTGCGCCTAGAAATTCTGTCTCTCCCATGCACCCTCAAGGACCTTGCCGAGAGTGAAGAGCTGGTCCTCTGTTCCACAGCCAGAACAAAAACCACAATGCTCCTCCTGAATTTTAGATTTGACCTCCCGACTGACCCTCCTCTCCAGTACCTCAGAGTAGACCTTACCAGGGAGGCCGTGGAGGGTGAATCTTCTATAAGTGGAAAACACCCTTCTTTAAAAGGGGATAACCACCCCGGTCTGCCAATCAAGAGGCACTGTCCCCGATGTCCACGCAATGTTGGCATGTCAACCATGACAGCCCCACAACATCCAGAGCCTTTAGGAAGGCCGGGCAGATCTCATCCACCCAGGAGTTACTTCAAACCACAGATAAGTGAGTTCACCTTCTTCAGGATCTGCTTCCTCAATGGAAGGCGTGTTCGTGGATTTGAGGAGGTATTCGAAGTATTCTCCCCACCGACTCAAAACATCCCGGGACGAGGTCAGCAGCCGCCCATCTCCACTATAAACAGTGGTGCACTGCTTTCCTCTCCTGAGACGCCGGATGGTGGACCAGAATTTCCTCTAAGCCATCCGGAAGTCGTTTTCCATGACCTCACCAAACTCCTCCAACGTCCAAGTTTTTGCTTCAGCAACTGCCAAAACTTCATTCTGCTTGTCCAGCCAATACCTGTCAGCTGCCTCTGGAGTCCCACAGGCCAAAAAGGCCCAATAGGACCCTTTCTTCAGTTTGACAGCATCCCTTGCCACTGGTGTGTTCGGGGATTGGCACCACGACAGGAACTGACCACCTTACGGCTACAGCTCCGAATGAATGCCTCGACAATGGAGCCACGATACATGGTCCACGCTGACTCAACGTCTCCTGCCTCCCCGGGATGTGGGCAAAGTTGTGCCGGAGGTGGGAGTTGAAACTCTTTCCGACAGGGGATTCTGCCAGATTCTGCCAGATGTGCAAACTCTCTTGGGTCTTTCGGTTCAGACCGGTATCTTCCCTCTGGCAGGCGCTACAGATGCATCAAAACGAGGACCAATAGACTGAGAAACAGTTTCTTTCCGAGAGCCATCTCCATTCTGAACTCTCACACACACACGAGAACACCCCTACCCTATTCAGTACTAAATTCCATTGCACTCTCTTATTTATTTATCTAATTTATATATTTGTCTGTATTATTGTTGTATTGCACTGGAGAGGGGAGCCCTCTAGAGTAAACATATTAAAACTGTTGCTTTATGTTATTTATATAGAATTTTTGTTTAAAACCCCCTGGCTCTTTTTGTCATTTCTATATTATGTATGTATTAATAACTGCTTGGTTTGTTCATGTTAATAAAGTTAAAAAAACAAAACAAAAACGTATAGTAAATATTTATCATCTCATCAATATTTGCACCACAGAGTACTGAGTTTCGAGATCCTCACAATAGTAGTTCTCAAAATGATATATTTTTTTTATAAATTTAGCTTTATTAAGGAATATTTTATTGACAATCTAACATGAATATACAAAGAACATGTACATTAGTACGAAATGTAAATAAAAATTGTGGTGGGGGGGCGCGAATTGTTTTCTTCTTGGAGGGGGGGTGTGACAGCAAATAATTGAGAACCACTGCTCTATAGGAAGGGTCAGAGCAGACACTTCCTACTCAGGAAGATGAGGTCCTTTGGCGTTCGGGAGTCACTCCTCAGGAACTTCAATGACTCGGTGGTTTCACCAGTCATTCTCTATGGAGTGGTGTCCTGGCAGGAGGCATCTCAGGCCGGGACAAGAAGGGACTGGACAAACTCGTGAGGAGGGCCAGCTCTGTCCTGGGCTGCTCCCTGGACTCTGTGGACTCAGTGGGGGGCAGGAGGAGGACGGCGAAACTGTCATCAATGCTGGAAAACCCAGCCCACCCACTCAATGACATTCTTAGAACGCTCCACAGCTCCTTCAGTGATGGACTGTTACACCCTCACTGTACGAAAGAGAGATTTCGCCGCTCCTTCCTGCTGGCTGCTGTCACTTATTAACAAAAACATTAGGTCAGGCCTACAAACGGGCGGGCATTTGTGCAATCCTAGGATGGAATACACACTACTACTGTGCTTTATCCAATGCTGTACTTAAATATTGACCAATGCTGTATTTTGTTTACATTACAATATTCTTGTCATTACAGTACTTTTATCATTGCAGTATTTTCTATCATTGCAGTACTTTTACTATTACAGTACTTTTATCATTGTAGTATCTTCTATCATTGCAGTATTTTTTATCATTGCAGTACTTTTGCCATTACAGTACTTTAACCATTGTAGTATTTTCTATCATTGCAGTACTTCTACTATTACAGTACTTTTGTCATTGCAGTATTTTCTATCATTGCAGTATTTTTCTATCATTGCAGTACCTTTACTATAACAGTACTTTTATCATTGGAGCATTTTTTTATCATTGGAGTACTTTTACCATTACAGTACTTTTATCATTGCAGTATTGTTATCATTCCACTATTTTCTATCATTCAGTATTTTTTTTTTACCATTGCAGTGTTTTTATTTATTTTCCCTCTGTACCATGGACAGGCATTAGGAGTGTTTCCTTAAACTTGTACATGTTGTGGGATGTAAGTGTGTATATACATGGGGATTTGTGTATTATATGTATATACTGTGTATATTTGCATGCTTTTTATGAATGTCTGCTGCTCATGTTATACATTAACGGCTACATTACGCCGTCTCTTTGATATTCTGGTGGCCAATCCTTCACCAGCTGAAAATCTGTCACACTTAAAGGTTTTCAAGCATCTTGATTCACACGGCCTGTTCGTTAATCCAATCTATCCCATCGAAATGTCAATTATATCTGTCTGAGATCTATTTTGTGGGCCACCGTATTGCACCACAGGGCGCTGTACCCTTTCCCACCACAGAGCAGGCAGTGGTGGATTTTCCCCGCCTAGCCCCAGCAAAGGTGCTGCAGGAGTTTCTGGGCATGGTTAATTTTTAAAACCGGTTCCTTCCTCGTGCAGCCCTCCTCTTGCAGCCTCTTTCCAGTCCCTTAAGAAAGAAGAAGGCTAATGATCCTTTCGAGCGGTCTCCGTGGGGACTGGATTTTCCAAGTGCAGCCCTCCTGGTCCACCCGATCTCAACTGCGCAAGTGGCTTTGACTACGGCTGTGTCTGATATAGCTGTTGGGGCGGTGGTTTAGCAGCTTGTGGCGAATGCATGGCAGCCTTTTGCGTTTTTCAGTCGTAAACTGCAGGATAACGAACGCAAGTATCGCGTTTTTGACCGAAGGTTGGCATTATATCATTTTAATTTTCCTTCTTCAAAGCTTATGTGATTCAAAAGCCACTTACATTTGCAATGTCGAAGGCAACTGACCGTGGTCAGCCCGCCAGCAACGGCACTTAGCGGCCATGTCTGAGTTTACGCCAGACATTCAGCATGTGGCCAGAGTGGTAAGTGTGACTCTCAGAGCTGGGCGGGGGGCGGAACGGTCCTGCCTTCCAGCCCAGCCAGATGCTCATTCTTGGGGCGAGGGTGAAATTTTTTCAGAAAGGGCTCAACTAAGCAAGGTGGATTTTAGTCAGGCCCACTAATCAGCCCTCGTGCTTGTGATGTGGTCGGCAGGCGGCCAATAGTTCAACTTAACCTACTCTGCGAAATGGGCAACGGTTCACCATTGTGTCACATATGTCAGCCCGTTTTGTTTTTGGGTGCTACGATGGCCACTGCTCATCCCTCCAAGCCACCGTGCTTGAGCACGGTGATAGGTTTTGTGCATGATATGGGTGGGTGAAAGGAGGCTGTTTCGTTAGATAGAAGTCGCTGACATTAGAACCATGCCTCTCACCCACCAGGCATACAGTTTGGGGCGTTTATGTAAATGTTTTTGCCACAAATTTGTGAAATGCGCTATATAAATAAAATTACATTGTATTGTATTGTACTGTGCATTTGTCTCTTGTTGGCCGTCGTGGAATAAAGATGTGTTTACAGTCAGTCGTGTGTGCTCCTTTTGACTGACACAGTACATATTTTCAAACTGAAAATAAATTACTTTTTTTGGGTTATTTCCATAATGTTTAAATTGTGGTTTTAGAAAGTATTCAGCAACAGATTATGAAGTGTTTATGAACTGTGACCTACATTAAGAGGCCAACAACTAGTTTGGTGCAGAATATTCTATGATTCAGGTGTTGGCATCCAAAAACTGAATGTACTTTTCAATGCACTTTATTTGTATAGATCCAGAGAAATGTGTAAGGCATAAAAAAAAAAAAAATCTGCCAAACTGTGATTAACCTTATATCATCGTGGCTCATCCAAAACAGTAAAATAAATGCAAAATACAACTTGTCAATTTATGTTGATGACAAAGCCTTAACAGTTCCCAACACTTCTTTTCTGGCTTTCTTGCCATTGTTTTTCTGTTCCATTTTACTCTTCTGATGCTGTTCCTCCAGTCGTTGCTGTTTCTTGTTCATGTACATGGTCATGTTATCAAAAGTCACCTTGTGCAGATGTTCAAAACGTCTAGAAGCCCTAGTGGAAGCTGTTAAGAAAACAGAAGATTGGTTTTAGGTACAGTTAATGTACGTTGTGAGAACTGCAGTATGTAGTAGTCAATCATTGAGATATGGTGGAAATGTTTTTCATCCATTAATTTTTACTTATTTGTTGGGTGTGGCTAAAAAGGGGTCAGTCCACACTCCCCAACTATTAAATAACTTCAGCGACTTTGTTCTCATTAGTGCTTATTACAGCACAATTGCGAGTTACTCAGTAACAATTACTTAGACTATTTCAACCACTAAAATGCACAATTGCTTAATATGTAGAAAGAATATTGTATCGTTTGCCATTTCAATGTATGTTCATGTACTTTGTATAAGTTGTTTTATTTAATTTTGTGGATAGTTTTATTTTGCAAGGGCCTAACAATTTTGTTTGATTTTTGCTCATCTAGAAAGTCGACACAGTACACAGACTGGCACTGTGTTTTTTGCTGCTTATCCATAGTGGCGAGTGACTCTAGCCCACTTTTTTGTATTTAATATGTTCAGGTTTTTGCTAATTGTATGGTTTTTGCGTTTTGATCCTTTTGTTCGGAAGGGATCCAGTAATATTTACGTGGACAACAGATCTTAAACTCCCGACATGCTATGGTGTTATTTTATCAAAAGCTATTCATGAAGGAAAGTTCCTATGCACAAAATTGTTATTTCATATTCAGGTTTAATCACCTGAGCATTTTCTGAACACAGACAATAAATAAAAAGAAGACAAGACTATCTTTTTCTCTCGCGAGGAGAACGAACTGAGTGTGTTCAGTTACAACTCTCCATTCACTTTGAAGCCCACTCTGACGCACCCTCTCATTTTATTGGGGAATCCCAAGCTAAACAATGTTTTTGCCCTAAGGATAAATCAGAATCAGAGAATCAGAATCTGAATGCCCTTTATTGTCATTATACTCAGTCTGCAACGAGATTAGAGAGTTCCCCACACCAGTGCAATACAAGAACAATTTTAGTATAAAAATTAGATAAATTAAAGATTAAATATTTAAATAGAAAATAAATACAAAATTGGATAAATCAAAACACATTATGTTGCAGTTCAACAAGGTAAGGGTAGTTGTGCGTGAGAGTTCAGCATGGAGATGGCTCTCGGGAAGAAACTGTTTTTCAGTGAGGATGGGAACATGTAAACATGGCAGGCATGTATGTAAACACATAGCAATGGCAGTTGTAGACTGATATGAGTCGCCAGTGTAGCTTTTGTTGTCCCAGCACAAACTTGTAAATTACTTTTATCGGTGCTTTCTTGGGGAAAGAACCCCCCTTGTCTTGAATGCTTGTTACTACTACTACTACTACTACTACTACTACGAAATCAATGGCTCCAAATTGGTCAGAGGCTGCGCTAGTTATTGACAAATACGACAAGGACCCTATTAACTGTGGCTCTTCCAGCCCCTTATTGATGCCAAATGGAGATGTTCGTATTCTGACAGCTATATTTGCAAGTCGTCTAAACAATGCAATAACTGAGATTATTCATTCAGATCAGACTGAATTTATTGCAGACGGACTATATAGTAATAACTTGAGGCAATTACTTAATGTATGTCCACATGAAAAACATCGTTAAACTATGACAACAGTGTTGCCATTAGATGCCCATTAGGCGTGTGACAGAGTGTCATGGCAGTATATAATCCACGTTATATTTTTTTATTTGGTCCTGAAATTATGACCTGAATTAAAGCGATATATTCTTCACCTCAGGCAGCTGTCTGAGTCAATGGTTTAATTTGAAGCGTGGATGCCGTCAAGGGTGTCCACTATCACCCTTGCGCTTTGCCATCAGAATCAAGCCACTAGCTCAACTCATCAGTGACGATGACAATATAAAACTGTTAAATGGGGGAGTAGCATATCTGTATGCAGATGATGTCCTTTAGCATTTGATAGAGCCATCCACTACAACCATATGTCTCATGAACAAGATATTACGTAGGTACTACTCACGATATAAGATTAACGTTGATAAAATGGAGGGGAGGGTATGGCTGTCTTGGGGGATATCCCACCGGAGCTAAAACGGCAAAGTGGCATTCGGTGGCTAAAAGAAGGCATAAAGTATTTCGCAGAGTAATTAGTACTATAAAAAGTGACCACATTCATTTGTCTCCAATGCCACTTTCACTCCTTGGACCCATTGAATCTAGTCGTATAAATGTCCTGCCAAGGTTATTAATTCCAATTGCCGCCAATTGAATTCCTAGCTCAAAAATTGTAGAAATAGACAAAACGGTCTCAAAATGCATATTGCAGAGGAAGAGCCTTCAAATTAAATATAAATCACTCAAAGAGTTGAGGAAGAAGGTGGACTTAACCCTAGAAATGCCATAGCCGGTCATTTTATAACTTGGCCCCCTGGCATCTTATCTAAAGCCAACCGTCTCAAACTTGGGTTTTAAAATGGACAGTGATTTTAAATTAGATCGGCAAATCAGTGCTGTTGTTCGATCCAGCTTCTTTCACGTCAGGCAGCTTGCCTTTCTTGCCTTTCTTTCCCAGCAGCACTTAGAAACAGTAATCCATGCCTTTGTTACATCTAGGATAGATTACTGTTATGCACTTCACCTTGGAGTTAGCCAGTCCTCCCTCAAGCGCTTCCAACAGGTGCAAAATGCTGCTGCTCGTCTTTTAATTGGCGCGCGAAAGACGAATCACATAACCCCAATCTTGGCCTCTCTTTACTGGCTCCCAGTGCACTTTAGATTTCTCTTTAAGATACTTCTGTTCATCTTTGTCTTTTAATTTGTGTTCAAATTTGCCGCTAATTTATATTACACCATATGGAAAGCGCTTTCTTACAGCTCCAGCTGTTGTGAAATGCGCTATATAGACAAAGTTGTATTTTATTGTATTGTATTTGTCTAATAGTCCCATCACTGCCATGGCCGGTCATTTGACCAGCGAGGGGGCGGTGTGTCAGGGGATATGACGAGCTATTGTTTTGTTAACATGTATTAGCCCCAGGAGGAAGGTGTAAAAAGGCAGGGAGCCACCCCCACGAGGCATTTGTTACACAAAATGTGAAATGTTCTCCCTGCCCGATCCAAGCCTCATTCTCCCTTAGGCATTTATCATAAATATTCTTTGACTTCATTTACAAACATCAATGAGGCCTTTGTAATTAGTATATATATTTTTATGTATATGTCATTTCGCCAACAATATATAATAAGGTAAATAACATAAAATATATTTTTTTATTCACAGATGGGTACTCGTTGAATATATATTTTCAAAACCGAGGGAAAGATTTGGCTTCCGGTGGCTGTCTTATGATACAGCAGGAGCACAGGGTTTGCGTTTCTCCGACTGAAGTTGTAACAATGTCGTGTTTCACTGGCTGCAAGATTGTATGAATATAGAGTATTTATATAAAGTCAAATGTTTCATAATCAAATGTGTGCATCTTTTCCCTCCATATATTACAATGATTCCCAAAGCCACGGAACATTGACGTGACGTCTTGAGTGATAGGCACGCAGGACACTGAAGGATGATCCTCGCAAAAGTAGCAGTAAAGGTACTTAATTTAATTAATTTATTTATTTAATAACCCAAAACATACAACACCAGGTGACAAACATTGAGGCAAAGAAATATATTACAAAAATATAGAGGAAGACCAAAGACAAGGTTTATGGATGTAGTTAAAGAGGACATGAATGTAGTTGGGGTGAGAGCGGAAGATGCAGAGAACTAGGTTAGATGGAGGCAGCTGTTTCACTGTGGCGACCCCTGAAGGGAAAAGCCAAAAGGAAAAGAAGAAGATACAGCGTGACATCATCAGCAGGCGCGCAGACCACTGGACGTCTCCATACAATCTTGCAACGAAGTGATGGGACGGGTGGCGACCGAAAATCAGAGACTCTTTGACTCTTGGATTCAAATGTTGAAAAAAAAAAATGTAAAATGGAAAATACAACTTACTTATTACTTACTTATCACATTTTAGAGAAGGGGGTGGCGCTGTGGAGGATTTATTTCTAAAGTACATCTAGGTAAGAGGGCTTTGTCCGCACAAGGAGTGTGTCCGATTGCGCCACTTTTGGATTATTGTGTTGTGTTGTTGTTGTTGTTGTTGTTGTTGTTGTTGTTGTTGGGCTAGCACCTGGGCGGGACCTCAGGGCAAGGATTGCCCAGCTAGCGCAATCACCTTCTGCGTCTCAGTGGAGAGGACGTTGTAAGGAGGAGGTGCATCGCCGAAAATCTTCTGCCGGAGGGGGATGAGTCGGGGGCACCGCAGGAGCCAGTGCTGGACTGTCTGCGGCTCCCCTCCACATAGTGGACATGTGGGGTCGGCTGTAGGGCAAAGGAGGTGCTCGTAAGCCCGGAGCTTGGGGTGGTGGCCCGCACGGAGCCGAGCAATGAGGACGGCGTCCTGCCTTGATTGAGCAGCGGAGCTGTCTGCGCGCCAAGAGAACCCTTCATAGGCGGCTGCGGTCCGCTCGTGCTTAGGAGGGTCGTCACGGATGCGGCGTTTGATAGTTGTCGCGGCTGCGCAAAACGATACAGGACGGAAGGCTTCGGAGTGGTTGGAGGCGGCCTCTTTGGCTCGGGTGTCGGCGAGTTCGTTGCCGGGCAGACCGCAGTGGCCCGGGATCCAAAGAAGAGAGGTCTTGCCAGCGCGCGCATTCAGCAGTTGCCGGATGTGGGCGGTGTCTGCGGCGCGGCTCGAGATGGCCTGCAGAAGGGATTGACTGTCGGAGCAGATTGTCACCTTCGTGTGGGCGTTTGAGTGAACGAGCCACTCGAGGGCCATCGTCATAGCTTCCCTCTCTTCTTCGTAGGACGACGTGAACTCGGCGCCCCTTCGCATACGCACCGTCGTTGGTTGGACGTCAGCTGGGTCCCCAGAGGCGACAATCATTGCTGCCCCTCCATTCGAGACGCCTTCCGTAGCAGAGCCATCCGTGTAAATGGTCAGCTCCGGCTCGGTGGCACGAATGGCCGCAGTGGCCAAGTTGCGCAGGACAGATGGAGCGTCTTGTTTTGTGGTCATCCCGATGGAGGTTGACACCGTCCAGAGTCCGGAGTCGTTCAACCATGGGCATTCCACTGGGACTTGGAGGGAGGCTCTTGCCGACAGCCCAGCTGGGAGCGTCGTGGAAAGTTTATTGGCCTCAAGTCGCCAACTGGAGCGTTGTAGCCGATGCCACACGTTCGCAGTCAGGATCTGGGACCTCGGGTGTGTGGACGGCAGTCGCGCGGCTTTCTCGTAGGCGATGGCCGTGAGTTGGTGCGAGTGCGTCCTATAGCTGCTTACACCAGCTTCGAGCTGAAGGGCTTCAATCGGTGATGAGTGGAGTTGTCCTGTCACTAGGCGCAGCGCTGAGTTCTGCGCTCGTTCCAGGTCGGCTCGGCGAGTGTCGGAGAGGAAGGGTTGCCACGCAGGAGCCGCGTAGTCCATCACACTGCGTTGGAGGGTGGTGAAGACGGAGCGCAGGCTGTCTTTGCGCCAGCCAAATTTCGACCCACTCAGACAGGCCAGTATGCGGTTGCGGGAGAGGACTTTGGATGTCACCGCTTTCACATGGGGGCCAAAGCTGAGCGTTCGGTCCAGGGTTACACCGAGGAACTTCGGGGTGGGGTTGTGGCTGAGGGGTGAGCCGTTGAGGGAGATCGTGGGAGACCAGGAGGCCTCGTGGGAGTTCGTTGAGAAAAAGGCCACCTCGCTCTTGGTGGCGTTGAGCGCCATCTTCTTTGTCCGACTCCATTCCCCCACCGCGTTCACCGCCGTCTGGAGAGCGGCTTCCGCCTCCTCCTTAGTGTTCTTCTGCAATAGCAACGACACGTCGTCTGCGTATAGTGCGAGGTCGACGCCTTCCGGGATGACAGACCGGAGGCTGTTGATGTAGAACAGGAAGAGGAGGGGGGCGAGGACGGAGCCCTGGGGTAAACCCTGCCGGAAGAGCAAGGATTTCCCGCGTTCCCCGTTGATCTGCACCCTAGCTCACCGGTTCTGACCCAACGGACCATCCGCCCCGGTACTCCGAGTTCCAGAGCGGACAGTAGAAGGTCCTCGCGCCATACCCTGTCGTAGGCCTTGCTGTAGTCCAACAGGGCCATGACTCCCCGTTGCGGGCGGGCTTGTTGGAACCCGTCGCTGATCCTCTGTGTGAGATAGAGTACCTGGTCCTCACAGCTGCGGAGCTTCCTGAAGCCGGCTTGCTCCTTGCAGAGCCACTCCCTGGATTCCGCCAGGAAGTAGAGGCGGTTATGGACCATGCGCTCCATTGTCTTCACAACGCAGGACGTGAGGCTGATCGGGCGATAAGAGGAGAGTTCGCTCCCAGGTTTGCCGGCTTTACGAAGTGGCAGGATGGTCGCTTGTCTCCAAATTTGTGGGCATACACCGGATCTGAAGGAAGAGTTGAAAATCTCCAAAAGCTCCG